>NW_018225202.1:0-15496 GCF_001263595.1 Phalaenopsis equestris | reverse complement strand
AGGGTGGAAAATATTTAGCCAAGAATTTTTGTGATAGTTCTCCCCAAGTTCTAATAGATCCAGGTGCTAATGCATTTAACCAAGCCTTGGCTTTATCCCTTAATGAAAAAGAAAAAAGTCTAAGCCTAACAACATCATTAGACACTCCACCATATTTAAATGTAGCACAAATTTCAAGAAAAGTAGCAAGATGTAAATTAGGATCTTCAATAGGTGATCCTCCAAACTGATTATTTTGTATCAATTGGATAATAGCAAGTTTAAGCTCAAATGAATTAGCAACAACATTAAGATTTTAAATAGTTAAATGAAGCTCATCTGCTGTCGTATTCACATAATCTTTTAAAGGTCTTTGTCGATTCTCATTTATTGGATTTTCTATATTATTTGTCATTTCTTTCAAATTCTTAATTTCTCTTGTTGTTTTCAAATATAATAGTACATTCTAATTATGAATCGTAAGGCGCTAACCTTCAGATCTAATATTTCGCATAAACAAATAAAGTATGCTAAGTAAAATTCTTTAAAAATACAATCTTAATTAAATTTCTTTTTGGATTTTTTTATATTTAATTTTTTTTAGTTCTTATATATTTGTATAGTATATATATATTCTCTAAATTTCCTAATTTATCAAAATTGTTTAATTTAATTAAATTTATCCATTACCTTCCCAGACAACGGTGCCAAAAACTTAATCCCGATTTTTTTAATGTAAAGATTTATGAAGTTGACACCACTACAGCGCCAAAAACTTGATCCTTGTATGAAATATAATTATAGGAAATTAATAATGGGATTCTATGCAAGTATGCATATCATTATCAAGTAATAATGAACTTTCTATTTAAGCCCTAAATATCGATCCCATGGGGAAGGTGTAAATTAGCAATGATAGATTTTATCAAGAAATTTACAGAAAATCAAACAAAATCACTGTCACTAATTTTGAATGTTGAGATTTTAGCCAACGTAAATTGCTTAACTATTAGCAAAACTGAAATGCGAATTTTTAATAATAACCACTAATCAACTAACTATGTTTATGTAATGAAGGTTTCTTATGTGAAAAAGCATCATTCTCACTACATTGAAATTCTGGTGAAATGAGATGAGATAAATGTTTATAATATGTATTATGCCAAACATGAGAAATTCAAAATCACTGTCACTAATTTTGAATGTTGAGATTTTAGCCAACGTAAATTGCTTAACTATTAGCAAAACTGAAATGCAAATTTTTAATAATAACCACTAATCAACTAACTATGTTTATGTAATGAAGGTTTCTTATGTGAAAAAGCATCATTCTCACTACATTGAAATTCTGGTGAAATGAGATGAGATAAATGTTTATAATATGTATTATGCCAAACATGAGAAATTCTAATTCTCTACCCTAATATAGTGCATAGAAAATCATTGGTTAATCTTAGGTTTAGTTCCTAAATATGTGCTAGGCTAGGAGGATACCAGCTCCCACTTCCCTTCACCTGAAGGCTAACTCTCGCTTTAGTTTTTAAACACTAAGAACAAATTGGGGATTTTAGTCTGTCACCCTAAAGATTCTTCAATTCTACATCCTACAAAGAATATTTCTTAATTTATTTGCACTTAATTTCATGAACGAATGTCTCCTTCATGACATCAAATGTGATCCTCACTCTATTATAGAAAGCATACTCCATTTTAGGGATCATATGTTTCACAACATATTTTAACAAATCAATTGGCCCAATTGAAAAGTAAATTAAGTTCAGAGTTAAAAAATCATCTCAATTTATTTTATATTTTAATTATGGCACATTCATACTATCTCTTCATTTCTCCAGATCTTAGAGTTGGGGGAAAGATAGAGGAAACTACTCAGACATCATGAGAAAGATTTCACAAAGCACAAATTTCATACATAAAATAAAGTTCATACAACATTAAAAAAACAAACAAACTCATCTGGAACTCATTTTCAAAGCAAATCCTTTTTAGCATAAACCCTATTTAATTCATCGTAATAAATAAGGAGATTTGTCGGCAAATAAAAATGGTTTCGCAGACCAAACTAACATCATATATTTCTTAGTTTATTTGATTGAGCCTCAGTCTCAGGTCTTATGTTTGTCTTTCGGGATAGATATAGGGTTTGAGGTATAGTGCTCTTTCATTTAAACTGTGAATATATATATATATATCTGTGTGTGTGTGTGTGTGTGTGAATTAAATGTCTTTCTGAAGTGGGCCACTGGATTTTGATTCTGGCGATTGACAGCTTCCAACGGGTAACTCCACAATCAAAAATAGTGTCGACATTGTCTTAAAAGCCTCGCCTACATCGTTTTCTCTGGGATAATAAATCATGGAGTACCTCCAATCTATCCCATGTCATTTAATGAAGCTGTTGATCTTGGTGCTCTTGACGGCTGACCTGTTGCCTGAAATTACTCTTCACAGGACACCAAAACGGTAGACAATCTGACTCTTGAAAAATTGAAAAATGTGGTGTGTTGTAACCTCTCGCAATGGCACTGTCTTTGCCCACTTGGAGAAGTAATCTGTGGCTGCAAGAACAAATCGGTGTCCCTTTGAAGATGGAGGGTCTATTGAACCCACTATAATTATGCTCCATCACTCAAATGGTCATGAGGCGACGGTTAGGTGTAGCACATTCAAAGGATGGTGCAAGACCACTCCATGCACTTGACATAGGTGACACATTCTGGTCGTATCCTTGCAATCTATCAATATTGCTGGTCAATAATATCTGTGTCTTTTAATTTTCATCTTCATCTTTGGCCCTGAGTGGTGAGCTCCACACAATCCAGCATGTACTTCTTTGACAATATGTTGAGTTTCTAATCTACTTTGACATCGCAGCCACATCTGTTTGAACTTCCTTCTACAAAGGACATTACCTACCAAAGCATACAACATAGCTCTTCTAATGAAATGATATGCTTCTGACTTGTCATCTGGTAGTCTTCCTTTTTATAAATATTATATTAATTTCCTGCGCCAATCTTCTGTAATATCTTCTACTGCAGCTATTATCTCTTCTTCTTTTCAAAGATTATGTAGGAGGTCGAGGTTGATCCTTGACATAGCTAGATGTCCTTGCACTATAATATCATTGGAGTCCTCCGACGGACAAGCTAATTTCTTAGCAAGCTTGGCTAAAGCGTCGGCATGGGTATTATCTCCTCGATAAATCCTATACATTGTTATACGGGGGGATCTTTTCTAACAACTTCATTGCATACTATTGGTATTCTGCTAATCTTAGCTTTAGAATCTTTAATTGGTCGGCACCTTGCTAAATTATGAGTTGTGAGTCGCCATAGATGGAAATCTCTGTTATGTCCATTGGTATTGGCAATTCCAATATGGTAATCAACGCTTCATACTCTACCTCATTGTTCGTGCACGACTCTTTCAAGTGGTGGGAAAACCTTAACATTCCCTAATCTGGTGTAACAAAAATCAGACCAATCCATGCTTTTCCCGGTATGACTTTCTGTAACCCTTTATCCTTTCTGACCGATGAAGCTCCATCAAAATACATCTTCCAATGCTTCATACTAGAAGAATCTACTTGTAGTATCTACTCATCTGGTATATCATCGTTGAGAGGGGACCCAGCTAGAAGTGGGTGCACAACAAAAAAAATCTGTTAAAATGTGTCCTTTGATAGCGCGAAAGGGTATGAAAGTTATGTCAAATTGAAATAAAATCATCGATCACCTTGCTAAAAGTCCAGAAAGTGTTGCTTGGGTCATCAAATATTGCAATGGATTAACTTTAGAAATAAGGGAGACCTTATAAGAGGTGTTGGCACAATTTTTAAAGTAGGTCTGATACTCCTAAAATATATAATGTTTTTGTACACATTTTTATATCTATTTTTAAGATGATGTGCTTTAATGAAAGGTATTTGTGTGTTTTTATTGTAAGTAGAGTTAAATGGATGGAAAATACTAAAAGGAGTGAAAAAGGGTCAAATTTGGAGCAAAAATGACGAAAGGTACAAAAATGAACTCGGGTGCTTAAGTGCCCAGGATCCGTGCTTAAGCACCAGAGCATCCGCGCTTAAGCGTCAAGTACTTCGAGCTTAAGCACCAAAGTTAGTTACTTGAAGAAATATTAATTGGAGCGGAATTTTGAAGAGGTATTTGAAGCATCCCTTGATAAAAACGTGGGAAATAGCCCATGGACATGAAAATTCATTTAATAGACTTTTGAGGAGACAATTTCTAGAAGATTCATTGAATAGAGACACCTTTTTGAAGAGACACAAAGACACCTCTTGGATTTTTATAAGAAAAGACTTAGATTTTCCAAAAGAGGAGGCCAGCAACCAACCACCAAAATTTACAACCATCGCCGCCGGCCACCTTTACTTTAATTTATCTTATTTTGAGTGTTAGTTTGTATTATGAGAGTTGGAATAGAATTCAAAGGAACTTCAAGACATTTGGTGGAGATAATTTTAGATAAGTGTTTATCTTTGTAACTACACTTGATTTTTAACTTAGATTTCTTGTTTGTCTGCATTATTTCTAATTTTAAACTCATGTGTGGTTGTGTTTTCTATATGGATTTTGAGTAGTTTTCTATAACTTTTTCCTTAAAATGATAAGTGATTAAATGTTTAAAGGAAGTTGTGTGAAGTATTAAACTTCAATTTTGGAAGAAGTTGTGATTATTCAAGATCTTGCACTTCATTTACTTCTTGATTTGACCAATTAGGATGTTAAAACCTGTTGTGAGAACATTTAAGATCTGAGATGGTATTGTCTCAGTCAACAAATGGTTGGAATCAAATAATGATTTCATAAATGAGAATATAGTTCTTGGAGTTGAGTGCAAATAAATAGGGAAATAAATTTTCAAGGCTGTAGAATTAGATGACTATAGAGGGAAAGACTAAAGCCCTCAATTTGATTTATAGTTTTAGGTTTTGATACGAGATGTTAGCCACCAAGTGGAGGGAGAAGAAGGAACTCTAGAGTGAAAGCTAGTATCTTCTCTACCTAGCCGGTCTTCAATATTATTCAAACTATAGATTAACCAATGTTTTGTATAACATCTCTAGTAAGGGTAAATAATATTATTACTCCTATTTGGCACAACATATTTATCATACTTCCATAACTAAATTTCTATGTTTATCACTGATTCATAATAGAGAAAAGTATATTGTACTTATATTGCCTTTATCTTGGAAGTATTTTTGTTAAGTTGATTAATTGCTTACTTTAATTTCAATTATCAAAAATTAAAAAAAGAATCAAACTTTTATTCCTATTGTAGCATCTTAAGTTTGAGTAAGAATATAAATTGCTAAGTATTTTGTTATCTAAAATTAATCCTTCATGTGGGCTCGATATTCGAGACTTAATTAGAAAGTTCTATATTACTTGATAATGATACGTATACTTGCTTAGTAACCTACATTGAAATATTCTAAATATAATTGCATACATCTCATTTTACATCTCTATATATAGAAAGTCAGGATCAAGGTCCTATGGAAGCTGTCGTCGTCGGAATCGAAATTTGGTCGCCCGCTTCGGAGGAACATTTTAATTTACATATATAAATTTAATTTTAGAAAATATGAAATCAAACTAATTTCATATCTTCTATAGTTTAAATGAGAGAGTGCCACACCTTAAGCTATGTATCCATCTCAAAAGATAGACACGTGGCTAGACGTAGAGGCTCAATCAAATAAACTAAGAAATATATGACATCCGTTTGATCTGTGAAACCATTTTATTATAAGCAAAAAAGTTCCCCTATTTAAAATGATTTAAAATGAAAAATTAAATAAAGTTTATATTAAGTTGGGTTTGAAAAAGTCTTAAAGTTTCCTATAAGGGCAAACCCCTATAGTTAATTACATCATAGATAACTGAACTCACCTAAGAAAACTCTATAGATAACTGAAGTCACCTAAGAAAACTCTAGATAAGAATCAGGGGATATTATCTTCAAGAAGTTCAAATGATAGGACTTTTCCACGAGATCAAACAAATAACTGTGAAATGGGAATAACTCAAATTTGGAATATTTAAATTTGGAATTCAAAAGAAGAAGAACTTGTGGATGTCACAGATCCTGAGGAGAACCATAGTGACTTCCCAATCTACCCTATTATTTGGTTTCAATTTAGAGAAGAAATATTTATGTGTTTCATCCTACCTATTTTATTAATTATGGCTTACATTCATGTGAAATGATCACACAAATGACTTGGAAGATGTAAGGATTTATGTCACGACAAATGATAACCTCGATCACACAAATGACTTGGAAGATGTGAGGATTTATGTCACGACAAATGATTACCACGGAATCCTAAAATAAGTTAAGGCTTATATTGTATAATAGAGCCATACAAAAGCCTAAAGAAAAGTTGAGGATTTATGTCGCACTAAGCAGAAAACCTTGAAGTCCTATGTCTCGATTATTTAATTATAAGGAATGGTTTAGCTGGTGTAGATGTGTTTTGCTATTGAAGATGGCTGTGGTGCCCATAATGCTAGCTCCAAGCTCCTCGTTGAGGCAAGTTTAAGTTAAGAAGTGTCAAATTGTAAAAAATTAGAGAAGTGTTAGTTTAGAGGTCAAGTTTTCTAATGTGTCAGGTCATGATGTCAAATCAAGTGTTTCCTATGATTATGGTTATTTAAATATTATGAGGAATATTAAGGTTGATTAGAGCGACATCGGTTAGGATCCCATGGTTCCCTCATTCTGGTATCACTATTTTCTTTTGAATTTACTTAGCGTAAACGAGTTGTGAAACCCATTTAAACCGGGGAGATCTCGTTAGTAATCGTAGGTTACCTCCTCCGAGAGACACCCATAAATTCAAAAGGACATTTAAGTTTAGTGAAATCTTAAAGGATTTATGGTTACCTTTGAAACAATTAAATATTTTTTTACCTTTGAAACAATTAAATAATTTTTTTAGGTTTTGAAAATCTTGATTAATTTTTTTGAAAGTTGTTTTGACTTTTCAAGTGAAGTAAGGTACTCACCCAAGCAGTTTACAATATTTGCAAAAATGAAAATGTCAGAAACTAAATAACACTATAAAAGTGTACCTGTCATCTTCTCGACATTTCTACTAAAAGATTAGCTTTTGCAACATGTATAAAATTTTGCAGAAATTTAAATAAATTGCAAGATTAAAAGAAGGTGTAGCTAATAGACTCCAACTATGACTTATTAAGTCCAGAAATTTCTTAATGGATGATTTTAGAACAAGATATAACAAGTTCAATTTGTCCTTCAAAATGTTCAAGAGATTATAAAGTGTTCAGTGAATGACCCTAAACTACTTTAAAGATCCCTTGAAACATTTAAGTTCATTTTGAACGAATCATATTGTTCTATTAATCAACCCAGGTCAAATTAAAATTACCCCATTACTCGGTGAACTTTGGAATTTTAATCATCCTGAGGATAGGATACACAATTGGTCAGTTGATATTTCACTTAAAATTTATGTAGGTCAATGCCTCTAAGGCAAGTTCCAGTCATTAAGGACTTTTATACCCATCACTAAGCTAGGCTTGTAGTGCTAATCATCAACCATGTTATTCTCTAAATCTCATCAAATGAATTAAATATCAAAGTTAGATCACTACCAAGCCCTTTAATCTGATGAGAGAAGGATTAGCAAATATTAAAATTTTAATTTAGGTGATATGGACTCTTATTAGAAGAAGTCAGATCATCATTAATTGTGGACTTGATCATAAGTGAAACAACATCACCTTAGTTTAAGTCCATCACTTCGAAATCATTTAATTTTGATTAACTTCCAAATATGTTAGAAAATTCATAACTTTATTCATATTATAGAAAAGGTGGCAAGTTGGTTTCTACCTTTTACCCATTATGTTTCAATCATCCAAATGTTTCAATCATCCAAATTGTTTCAATCATCCAAATATGTTAATTAGAATCAAAATTACCCCTTTCCCTTTGGTTAATTCTATAATTTTATTAAGGAACTAAAACCCTAAAATGACCACTTTACCCTTGGGGCTCTTTACCTCATAACTCAAGAAGCATAATTCAAGTGACTTAAGGGATTTTAGAGTACACTATCCATAGAGTAATTAAAAGATCAGAGGAGAAAAATGTGGTTTTCTTTTTTAAATTTTTATTTAAATTAAATAATTATTTTAACTTAGAAAATAGGATTTTCAAAATTAATTTTTTGGAGCAGTCAAAATAATTTTTTTTGGTTTATGAGAAAAGTATTAGAGGTTACCTTAGATCAGAGAAAAGGCCTAGGCAAAATGCTAAGATTTTCTAAATTACGTTTTAATTTAATTTTGTAATTATTCATTACTTTTTTAATGATTTAATTAAATTAAAAATATGTTTTAATTATCAAAAATTATTTTTACATTTTATTAAACCTCTTCAAGTCCAAAGAACTCAAAGAAATAAATTTTATAACTTTAAGATTTTCAATTTATTTATTTTAATTATTTTAATGAAAAATAAGGAAAATACATTTTTTAAGCCTTCGAAAATTTATTTTTAACTTAGAAAAATTAAGAAAAATATTTTTAATGAGTCCTAGGTGATCAGGGAACCATTAGGAACATTTCAAATATTTTTATATTTTTGGAAAATTTTAATTATTTTTAATTGAAAATAAAGCTAAAAAATCAAGCATTTTATCAAAAAATTAATTTTATTTTTCCTAAGTGCTCCTGGTCACAAGGAACTTATAAAACCACTTTTCATAATTTTTCTAAGTGTATTTAATTTAATATAATTATTTTGTACAAAAATACAATGTTTCTAAGAAAATCAAGTTTAGTGCCCAAACATAATCTAACAATATTTAAATTTTTACAGTAGGTTAATATGCTTTGTATGCACAATTTGGGAAATATTTTATTGATTTTTTATTATATTTAATTTAATTTAATTAGTACATGATATATACATTTAATAAAATTTAGAAATTTACAGAATTATTCAAAATCTCATAATATTTTTCCTAGATTTCTCTGACCACACGAAACCTACTAAAATATATCCCATAATTTTCTAAGTAATATTTTAGTTTATATAATTAAAATAATCCAAAATAGCTATCTTAGCTTGAAAATTAGAGTTAGAAGCGCAGAAGTACTCTCTGACTTAGGAAAAATTGAAGAACATAACCCCTATCATAAGGAATGAACCCTAAAAATTTCAAGTCATGATGAGAAATGTTTGATCATAATGAATTGAAATACCACAGAGGGTATTTAATTCATTAAAATTGAGAGAGTTACAAAATAATTTTTTATTTTTAATCCGCATTTTTCTCTTCTGTTCACTAAGCAAGAGAGTATTTTTATTTTATTTTTATGATCTTTCTATGAAATGATACAAAATTTTGAAGTTCTCGTCATTTAAATAAATCTGAAAATCCTGATTTTTCTATTTATCCACCGCAGCGCACTCATCCTACAGCGCGTCGAGCTTTACACGAGGTGCTCCGCCATTCAACATTACTAGCCACCTTAGCGACACGCATCCCGCAGTTTGCGTATCATCTCCTCGTCTGACTCCATCATGATCATCCATGGAATAAACAAGCAATCGGATGTCTCTCCGTCATCATTCCTAAGTGTCCAAACCCGAGAACTGTTCTTACTAAAACCATAAGATCTTCGTCTAGACTTAACCAAATCGCATGGGGCTTATTTCTAAACCTCCATCTACTCAAGATGTGTCTAACTATTTGGTTAATCAAAAATGAAATCAAGCCATTACACATGAAGAATCAAAATAATATCGATTTGGGGTTGAGGCTCGATACCTTTGTCTGAGATGGGAGGCCTCAATCAGATGTTTGTGGCAGCTTTGATTGGGTCCAACAAACCACCAGATGGAGTCCGAGGCCTTAGTGAATTGTCTAGCTTTGAGTTTGATCAAACTCAATTTCAGGTGTTGATCAAAGTCTATGCTAGGGGCTCTCTATGATGGGGCTTTTGTGAGGAATTTACTCCTCACACTCTAATGATGGTGTGGGCATAATTAATTGAAGTTTGGGGGACTGTGGAGGTGTGGGGAAATGTGTCTTGGTTTTGGGACAAATTTCAGTGAAGAAATTGGCTCTGTGGGGTAGCTGTGAGTGGCTGAGAGCAAGGGGATTGAACTTGAGAAGGTTTGAAGAGGATTTGGTGAGATTTTGATAGAGTTTTCCTAAGATTTCAAGCTCTATCTTCTTTGACTGTGGAGAGGTCAGTTTAAAGCCATGGTTTCTTGATGGAGCTCAAGGGGGTTTGATGGGTGCTAAAGCTTGCTGAGGTAGAGGGAAGAAAGACACAAACATCCAATTGGAGTGAGCTAAGTCAGGGTGGTTTAAATTTAGTTTTTGGCCATTTGGGGCTCCCTTTGTGCTGGCTGCTCCCAACAGCTGAGGTGGTGGCTGGCCAGGGTTTAGTCATTTCTTGGCTTAAGGAGGTCAAGGGGTGTTTAATGATGGTTAACTCCTAATGACAAGATATGATGGCAAGGGTATTTTGAGTTAGGCCATAAATGGGGTCAAATCCCTTAAATTAGGGGACCATTGGTCCATAGCTCATCTAGTGTGGACTAGGTGAGTATAGCCTAGTCACTAGGGTTTAGAAGTTGGCTGGTGAAGCTTTGGCTTGATCAATTTGGCCTGGCTTTAGCTTGATCAATTTGGCATGGCTTTGTCAATTTTGGAGCATGGGTTCAATTTGGGTCAAATTGGCTTGAAATTAGGTTTGGGTTGGGCTAGCCATGACATTGGATTCAATTGATTGAGCAACTTAGTGTATATAATTGTCATAAAGAGTTTAGAAAAGATTGGAGTGATTTTGAATTGATTTGATGGGTCATATTTAAGGATTTTGAGCAATTGATCAATTTGGGGATGTTGGGTTGGACTTGGGTTTAGGCTAGGCTAGAGTTGGGCCAAGTCCTAATTAAGAGTTCAAAATTTCTAGAGGGATGTTTTGAACAGTTCTCAACATTAATTGGGTGTCAATTTTGGGATTTGGGCATTCAATTTGGTGTCATCTGCAGACATGGCTAAATTGGGGACTTTGGTCCAAGTTAATCTTGAGCGAAATTGGGGCTTGAACAAGGCCAATTGAAGCTTCAATTTGGTATGTGGAGGTTTTTTGAATTATTTATGATGCAAAATTGAGGCAATTGGACAGATTTGGGTTTGATTCTGTGAGATTTTGATTTTGGGTCAAATTGGGGCTATTTGACTTGGGCTAAAATTGGGCTCCAATGTGGATTAATTGAGTTTGGATTTGATTTGAATTGATTTTGTTTATGATTTGTTGGGGAGCCCAAATTTTTAATTAGAATTGAAATTGGAGAAAATTGAGATCTGAATTGGGGTAATTAGGGGTGAATTGGGGTAATTAGGCCTTTAAAGGCAATTTGAGGCTTTTGGTCAAAATAGGTCAAATTGGTCAAATTAGGCTCAGTTGAAGGGTCCAAACTAGTTTTGGTGACATTTTAAATGATTGTGAAGGTTTTGGGAAAGTTTGGGCCACCAAGGGTATTTTAGTAATATTGGCAATTTGTGGGGTATTTTGGTAATTTTGGGAGGTTTTGGGCAATTTGGGTGGTTTCAAATAGTTTGACATGATTTTTGGACAAATTTGGATATTTGGGTGAAATTGGGAAATTTGGAGTTTCAAGGGCAATTTGGTAAATTGGGTAGATTTGGGGGTAAAAGGCTAAATTGAGTATTTTTGTGAAATTGAGGTGCCAACCACCCTATTTGAGCTATGGGCCAATGGAATCCTCTTCTTTGTGTCTTCCATGTACTAAACGTAGCTAGATTCTAGCCTAGGGCTAGTGGGTCTAAGGGACCATCTACATGAGTCTCCCAAAGGGTCAAGGGGTCAATGTTAGGTAGACTTATGCTTAAGGTAGTGAGTGGAAGTGTAATGTGCAAGTGAGTAAGTGAGAGCAACCAAGACCACACCAGCAGAGCGTTGACCCTAAGGCCAAGCAATCCTACCGGAACTCTCCTTGAGCTCCCCTATAATAGCCCCACCTACTAAATGCTAGATGTTAGAACCAGTATATGGAACTTCAAGTTGAGCAAAGAAGAGTTTAAAATTTCAAATGATGAGGGTTCCTTTTCTAGTCCTCTAGGAATAGTCAACATGAAAGTCTGATGGCTAGAACCTAGACTACTAAGGAGGAAACAACTAGACCTCAACCAAAAGTGAGGTCAATAAATAAACCCCCAATAGGTGTGGTGTGCTGAGCAAGCACACCGCGTATTGGATTTGATCGACGAGATCAACAAAACCAACACAGATTTCTTAGTCAACAAACTTAGAACGTGTGCTGAGCAAGCACACCGCGTATTGGATTTGATTGACGAGATCAACAAAACCAACATAGATTTCTTAGTCAACAAACTTAGAACGAAGAACATAAATTAGTGAGAGTTGTTTTCGCTGGGAAATTAGCAATTGAACCCTTGATAAAGATTGAGGATTCAGAACTCTCGTCAGGGATTAGAAGGAAAGGAATTCCAAAAAAGACCACGACGGTCATGATAAAGAATCAATTTCAATTTGATCGTTAGAAAACTTTAATTTTTATTGTAATGATTTGGGAGGATGTGAATCAGCGAATAAGAATTTAGGTACTAACCCTGCGATGGGAATTGAAATTTAGGTATCAATTTTAGAAAGTGAATCGGATGCCTTACTCCATTTAAGGTGGTCTCATACCAATTTCGAAAGATGAGAATAGGATGCCTTACTCCATTTAAGGTGGCCTTAAACCTAACTTGAAGATTTGGGTAGAGAATTGAATTCCTTACTCCATTTAGGCGGCCTTAAACCGATCTCAAATGTTGAGAATATGATGCCTTCATTTAAGGTGGTATCAAACCTATCTCAAAGATTTTGGTAGAGAATCGGATGCCTTACTCAATTTAAGGTGGTCTTAAACCAATCTAGAAGAATGAGAATGTGATGTCTTACTCCATTTATGGTGGTGTTAAACCTATCTCAAAGATTTGGGTAGAGAATTGGATTCCTTACTCCATTTAAGGTGGTCTTAAACCGATCTCGAAGAATGAGAATAGGATGTCTTACTCTATTTAATATAGTCTTAAACCTATCTCAAAGATTTGGGTAGAGAATTGGATACCTTACTAAATTTAAGATGGTTTTAAACTGATCTCAAAGAATGATAATATGATGCCTTACCCCATTTAAGGTGGTCTTAAACCTATTCTTAAACCTATCTCGAACCTATCTCGAAGATTTGTCACATTAGGGAGGAAAGCGCAAGGACTCACATCCAACCTAAGAGGTGGAAGAAAGACGAGATTTAGAAGGAAAGCAAAAGGGCCATATCCAACTCAAGAGCTGATGGGAAACATATCACTACATTGGTCAAGAAAGCTGAGGGACTCACATCTAACCAAAGGGGTAACGAGAAAATATATCTATCGCGTTATGAAGGAAAGCTCTAGGACTCATATCCAACCTAAATGGTGATAAGGTAAATATCTGCTACGTTGGGAAGGAAAGTGTTGGGACTCACATCCAACCTAAGAGGTAGCGGGAAAATATTTTTGTAACACTAGGAAGGAAAACTCTGGGACTCATATCCAACCTTAATGGTGACAAGGGAAATATATTCTACGTTGGGGAGGAAAGCACTAGGACTCACATCCAACCTAAGAGGTAGCTGGAAAATATATCTATCACACTAGGAAGGAAAGCTCTGGGACTCATAACGAACTCAAATGGTGACAAGGGAAATATCTGCTATGTTGGGGAGGAAAGCGCTGAGACTCACATCCAACCCAAAAGGTAGTGAGAAAATATCTGATCTCGGTACTAACCCTGAGAACAACATGAAAATAGTGTATAGCATTTGTGGCATTAAACTCATAGATGTGTGACACGTGAAGATTGACATTGGTGAGGAAAATTTGTAAGATTTTGTGCAGAGTGTGAAACTCAATGAGGAATGTGAAGAAATTAGTGCAGACAGGGATAGTCATGCTACGCAAGCAAAGAGTAAGAAACCTCGAACTCGAGAGAAACAAACTCAACAAAATTTATCAATTTATTTTCTTGTTGTCTTTATCAAATTTAATTATCAAAATATATTTTCAAAATTTAAATTTCATTGTTTATTTTTTAAAAATAAGTTGAAATTTTAATATTGAATTTTTGTTATATTGTTCTTCGTTCATTGTAATTCAAAGCCAATGTATGGTTCTACGGCTCCTTATCAATCACACAAAAGGGAAATTTGATAAACATGTTGAAAAATGAAATAAATTTCATTAATCTACTTCAAACAGGTATTACAGACTGAGTACATGCTGAAGGCATCAAAAGAGACAATCATGCTAAATACATCTGAAGCATCATATGCTGAGTACATACCATATATGCTGCCCTGACGTAGTACAAAAGATAACAAAAATTTTTTTTATCTATCCTCTGTGGGACGAGTTCCTGATCAAGCTGATCTCTTAAGCTATGCTCCAGGACAAGAATTTCTTTTACATGTACTTAAAAGCGCAATCATCTCATAGCTTGTAAGGGCGTACCTCTTCTAGCTCTGGATCTGGTCGGAACCCATACTGGGGAGGAAAGCGCTGAGACTCACATCCAACCCAACAGGTAGTGAGAAAATATCTGATCTTGGTACTAACCCTGAGAACAACATGAAAATAGTGTATAGCATTTGTGGCATTAAACTCATAGATGTGTGACACGTGAAGATTGACATTGGTGAGGAAAATTTGTAAGATTTTGTGCAGAGTGTGAAACTCAATGAGGAATGTGAAGAAATTAGTGCAGACAGGGATAGTCATGCTACGCAAGCAAAGAGTAAGAAACCTCGAACTCGAGAGAAACAAACTCAACAAAATTTATCAATTTATTTTCTTGTTGTCTTTATCAAATTTAATTATCAAAATATATTTTCAAAATTTAAATTTCATTGTTTATTTTTCAAAAATAAGTTGAAATTTTAATATTGAATTTTTGTTATATTGTTCTTCGTTCATTGTAATTCAAAACCAATGTATGGTTCTACGGCTCCTTATCAATCACACAAAAGGGCAATTTGATAAACATGTTGAAAAATGAAATAAATTTCATTAATCTACTTCAAACAGGTATTACGGACTGAGTACATGCTGAAGGCATCAAAAGAGACAATCATGCTAAATACATCTGAAGCATCATATGCTGAGTACATACCACATATACTGCCCTGACGTAGTACAAAAGATAACAAAAAATTTTTTTATCTATCCTCTGTGGGACGAGCTCCTGATCAAGCTGATCTCTTAAGCTATCCTCCACGACAAGAATTTCTTTTACATGTACTTAAAGGCGCAATCATCTCATAGCTTGTAAGGGCGTACCTCCTCTAGCTCTGGATCTGGTCGGAACCCATATGGCATCTTGTCATTGTCCATCCTTCTGAATGTCAC
>NW_018225201.1:634-1708 GCF_001263595.1 Phalaenopsis equestris | reverse complement strand
TCAAAGAAAATTCCTAACTTGACCAAGGTAAATTTTAATCCTTTCAAATTTTTATTGGAGGTAGATCTAGACCAGAGAAGCCTTTGGACCAAATTTCATGATTTTTTGAATTCTCTGTGATTTATCAGAATTATTTTAATTTCTAGGCTATTTAATAAAAATAAAATATTTTGAATGATGAAAATTAAGTTTTGTGTCCTTGAAAAATCTCTCTGAGGTTAGAGGAGGAGCAAATTTCATATTTTTTTGATTTTTTATTGATTTATTGGAATTATTTTAGTGAGAACTCATTTTTAGCCTTTAAAAATTTTTTTTAAGCTTTAAAATTCTATATCTCTATTTAGAAAATCAGGAAAAATATTCTAATTGTTCATAAGTAATTAGGAAGAAAATTAGCACATTTGCATTAATTTTATTATTTTTTTGTGTTTTTTATGATTTTTTAAATATTTAAAATAGGCTAAAAATCAAGTTTTTATTCTAAATATTATTTTATTTTTATAAAATTTTCCTGATCATAGAGAACTCGAAAAACTTAGTTTCATAATTTTTTGAGTTATATTTTGATTTTTAAACATCATTTAAGTGTCAAAAGTGGTATTTCTCTTTAAAAAACAACTTAAGTTTTCAAATGAACTCAAAATATTTTGAAATTTTTATAATGAGTTCTATGGATCATAAACCACAGTTGAGATAAAAAATCAAGTCATTTAAATGTTTATATTTTCCAAAATTAATTATTTTAGTGATTTAGTGTTTGTAAAAATTAAGTGTATTCTAAATGACTTGACCCATGAAATCATTACCAAAAGCTTCTCTGGTCATGGTGGACTTTCTAAAATTTTCTTAGAATTTTCTAATCAATATGCTAATTTCCATGATTATCTTAAGGAAATAATTTGCAAGAACTTGAAAAATACGGATCTCTGTATAGGGAACTCCTCTGACTTTGGAAAAATCAGAGGATGTTTCCCTTGTCAAAGGCTAAACATGCCAAAATTTCAAGCCAAGGTGATGTATCAATATGCATGGAGAATCAAATGATCCCAAATAGTGTTTAATTAATTAAAAATA
>NW_018225201.1:0-561 GCF_001263595.1 Phalaenopsis equestris | reverse complement strand
TTCACTGAGCAAGAGGATATTTTTTTTTTATTTTTGTGATTTTTCTACATGAAGTTATGGATTTTTGAAGTTTAGGGAGTTTAAATAAATAGAAAAAGCCCTATTTTTCTACTTATCCACGCGGCGCCATGTAGATCCTAGACAGCTCCGAAACTCCACGTGGCACTCTTATTTGACGCCGCCGTCCACGCCAGCAGCATCGCGTCCCGTTGTTTATGTAAAGAAGCGTTGTCCATCTTCATCTTGGCCATCCATTTGATATAAGCGCGTTCGGACGGCGCATGGTCATCATCCCCATGGCTTAGGTCGAGAGCCATCCACCTTCAAGGCTTAAGATCTCTCTCATTTCTCAATAAAATTAAGTTAAGTTTTTTCTTAAAATGCTCGTCTTAGTGAGACGAACACATCTATATGGTTAATGTGTCATGAAATCAAGCCCAAGTAAATGGAGAATCAAAATAGGCTCGGGAGGAGGAGAAGGTTTATACCTTTATCTGAGAAGGGAGGCTTCAAACAAAGGTGCTCCACACGTTTGTTGGGGTCCAAGGAGGCTAGGGATTA
>NW_018225200.1:11442-13096 GCF_001263595.1 Phalaenopsis equestris | reverse complement strand
TGTATCATCATGTTTATTTGTTTTAGTGTATGGCATGTTCATCATGGACATTGCTAGCATTCAATCTGAATCCACATACTATTTTTGTATCCTCAATTGAGAATTCCTAAATAAGAAAGAAAGAACTTCATATATGGAATACTGCAATTGGGACGAAGCAAAATGCCTTACTATTCCCTTAATACTACGTAGTTTTGGAGTAAACGAAACAATCCACGATGATCAATTAGTAAGCAAATCAGCTTGCCCTCTAAAACGATGTTCAAGAGTTTGTTAATCACGAGTATCAATCGAAAAAAAAAATTGACTATGGATCTTCCAGACATCACCAACATAAAAAATACCCTAGTTAGGCTTGCAGTAGATCTCCTCCTACTGTATTCTGATTGCAAGCCTCAGGAGAATGAGCTTCCACATGTCAGAAAATTTGTAGTTCCGGACCATGTAGTTCCCGCAAGAAGCTTTCATAAGAAAAGTGAAGCAGCACCGCAATAAGCTCATCGCCCCTACTTTTTCTGCAAGCCCTCAAATCTTAAATTAGTAGAACTGCCAAAGGTTTCTTCAATTCTCTTTAGCTCGATTGTTTTATAAGGTTATCATTAGCAGGATAAGTGTAATGCAATCTATTTAATTCAACTTGATTTGCAGGCTGGCCATCATGCACAGGAAGATTCTGGAGAAGAGCTTGGGACAATAATAGCAGAAATCATTGGCAAAGGAATGTGAAGGAAGATTTGACATGAAGAAAAAGATTATTGTCAACACATCAAGAATGAATTTTCATTATTAAATAAATAATCACATTGAAATATGAAATACAATTTTCTTATTTATAAAAATGTTTAAAACCTAACAAGTTTTCTTGCATGAACTTTGACTTGAGATTGTCACTAGCTTTTTAACTTCTTTTTTTTTTTCCTTAGAACATGAGGGCTGTTTTTGTTAATTATGTTTGTGTATCATGTGGCACAGGATGATATGCCCAATATTGTGAAGCCTCCTTTCAATCATATTTTTCTTAACATCCTGCATTCTTTATATAGTTATAAAAATACTCCATAATATATTTTCAGCTGATTGACATGTAAAATTTGATGTTAGATATGTAAATAGATACAAATTGAGTGGTATCAATGAAAGTCTTCTTTTTTCTTAAATGATGATCCTGTAGCAGCAAATTTGCTTGTTTTTAAGTTCACATAACACACTTGAGAAAAATAAAATCATGATCAACAGGCATTAATATTCTAAGTTAAGGATTTCAGGTTAGTTGAGCAGAAAGAGAATCGTGATTTAAACTAACAGTGAATAAGAGACTGCTTTGATGATGAAGTAAATCCTTATAAATCATTGCTTTGATAATGAAGTATATCCATCAAAATTAAGTTTATGGGATTCCTCCTCTATCCACATGAATTGCATTACATAGTTCGAGCTTACCAATTGCACTCGCATTCATATTAAGTTCATTATTTCACATAAATGAATTAACAAATATTTTTAAAGATATTTTGTTAAATAATTATAAGAGAAGAGTCTTAAAAAAAATCTTCATAACATTCAAAATCTTCATATTTTTGAAATTACTTAAAAATTTTTGTCAAATATTTATAGAGAAGAGTCATGTTGACACAAGATATAAGTGTTTGTACCA
>NW_018225200.1:9438-10581 GCF_001263595.1 Phalaenopsis equestris | reverse complement strand
ATTTTGATTTAACCTTAGTTCAAATTTTAATTTTGATTTCAAATTTGAAGAAATTTTGGGAATTAATAATGTGTGGAGAGACCAGATCGAGATGGAAAGCACATGGACTCACATCCAACTCGAAAGACCGATTGAGGAAAAGTGTACTATGTTAGGAAGGGAAGCACAAGGACTCACATCCAACCCAAGAGGTAACAAAAGTTCGGAGAGATTAGAATACAATGTCTTGCTCCATTTAAAAGGGTCTCACACCTATCTCAAAGTGTTGAAAAGAGGACTAGGATGCTTTGCTCCATTGAAGGGGGTCTTATACCTATCTCAAGAGATGAGAATCAGAATTTAGGTACTCATCCCAGGATGGAAATTGGAATTTAGGTACCAACCCCAGATGGACGAGAATCGAAAGTCTTACTCTATTTAAGGTGGTCTTTTGCTTGTCTTGTAGTGCTAAGATGAGGACTAGGATGTCTTGCTCCATTTAAGGGGGCTTACACCTGTCTCAAGAGGTGATAATAGGATGTATTACTTCATTTAAGGTGATCTTATACTTATCTCAAGAGATGAGAACCGGAGTTTAGGTACTGATCCCAGGATGGGAATTGGAATTTAAGTGCCAACCTCGAAAGAACGAGAATGAGAAGCCTTAGTCCATTCAAGGTGGTCTTATATCGTTCTCAAAGAGATGAGAATACAATGACTCGCTCCATTTAAGGTGGTCTTATACCTATCTCAAGAGATGAGAGTTAGAATTTATGTACTGATCTCAGGATGTGAATTGGAATTTAGGTACCAAGCTCGAAAGAATAAGAATTGTAGCCTTACTCCATTTAATGTGGTATGTACTGATCTGAAAGGGATGAGAATCGGTTGTCTTACTCCATTTAAGGTGGTCTTATACTTATCTCAAGAGATGGGAATCAGACTTTAAATATCGATCCCAGGATGGGAATTGGAATTTAGGAACCAACCTTGAAAAGATAGAAATCAGAAATTAGATACTGATTTTGGGATGTGAATTGGAATTTATGTACCAGTCTCAGAATGAGAATCAGAATTTTGGTACCGACCTCGAAAAGGATGGGAATCAAAATTTAGGTATTGACCCCAAAAACATTGTGAGTGCGAAAAACTTGTGGAAAGAGT
>NW_018225200.1:0-9056 GCF_001263595.1 Phalaenopsis equestris | reverse complement strand
GCATAGTGCAAAATGAAGTAATCATCAGTATTTCCTCCTAGGTCATGTCATGATCAAGCTAACCTCCTAAGCGACCCTCCGGGACAAAAATCCCCTTGCATAAACTTCGAGGTACAACTATCTCTTAGCTCGATCGGACGCAAATCCTCCAAATCTGGGTTGTGTCGTCATCCATACAACACCTTCCTATCATCCATCCTTCGTAAGGTGACTGAAACTCTTCTGCGTGGGACTCTGGGTATGTAGTGCTTGGCTAAATATGCTTTGTTCCCTTTCAACACCAACATTGAACCAACAGGAAGTGGAATCTAAACCGATCATTGAAACTCCCTTGCGCTAACTATCTGTGTCTCTTTTCCAAACAAAATGTTTCTCTTGCTCATGAATGAAACTCTACAAAACGGTCTGATAAAATCATGGTGGTCAATGTGGGGAAGAATGGGGTCTCCTTCTTCATAAATGTTGATGATGCAACTGTTCGTAATACAATCCGTAGGTTATATGTCATTCCACCATTCTCTTAATCATTCTCTTTATCATGGATTCCATGGGATCCATCTCATCGTTTCTCAAAATCCCTGGGGGGTTCCCTTGTCATTTCTTTGCAAAATTGTAACAACGACCACATTGAATGGTTATTCTGCATTTTCTTCGCATATATTTCTATGGCTCTGAATATGTAATTTCCTTCAATAATCTGGCTCGACCTCAGTCCCTTAAATCAAACACGCAATCAAGAATCTTCTTTTCATCACTTTCTGAAACTACTATGGTGTGTAACTTGAGTCCTTCCAAGATATTCACAAACACTCCTTGAATTTCCTTGTAATACTTGAATTCTTGTTTTTTGACCCTATATATCTTTTCCAGCTCAGATCTGAGAATTCTTTGCAAGTGTTGAGGATGCTCCTCTGACCCACCTCCTGAAGCAATCTATGGATGTCGTAGCTCTTCAAACCTTGGTATGTATGGCTCTACATCTGGATGTTCTACACTTCTGAACATCATGGAGGTGGTTGTATATTCTTCAAAAGTCCTGTAAAGCTCAAGCTGGAGAGCGCTACATTCTGGGCACTCTGTGAATGCTCCTGTTGACGGTATCTGTCTTTGCATCTCTTCATTGAATTTCAGTCATCCTGCGTAAAGTTCCTCGAGGATCTCCGATGATGTAGACTCTATGGTGATCTCTGGCTCATCCTTTGTGATTGGGTGATTAATGGAAGTCTCTCTCAAAGTCTGCTCGTGAACTTCTTCCTCAAGAATCAGAGTGAGATTTGTTGTTGCCTCCCTAAAACGTCTTCTTTCCAATCGATTAAAAGCCCGGTGTTTGCAGCGGTTAGCATTCATACGCTGTGTCCATCTCAACGGTGCATCTGGGACTCTCTCTGTGATAGCACCGACTAAGTCCCCTACCCGTGTTGTAATCATGGATTATAGGTGACCGACCTTTCCATCTGGTCCTGTGCATCAGAAAAATTTTCTGCCTTCTTCCTTTTTAGCAACAAGTCTTTTTTAGCATTGTTTTTTAGTAATGACTATAGACCTTCTGTTTATCTACCGTTGATTATGCTCATCATGGGACCCTCGTAGTCCACGTTGACTTGTTTGTAATCCTGGTCAAAATTTATAATGCCACCTTGTGTCGCTTTCTCTTTATATAGTGTGAGAATTAAATTGTCTTTAAGAGAGAATATCAGCTTTTGCCCTGCCATTTTCCTGTAGAAGACAGGAAAACATTAGCACACTGAAATTCAAAATGAAAAAGAACAATAGCAGTTCATTATTAAGTGGATTTTAAGTTACGTATATGCAAACATTTTATTTAATTTAACTTTACAAAATTTGAAATTTAAATAAGGGACTTAGATGTGCAAATTTTTATATTTCATAAAAATTTATCTTGTTTTGCCAACTTTTATTACAATTTTTTGTTGGACCCAGTCACAAAGATTGGCCACATAGTCATTCTCAAAACAAGTATTGCTTTTGAAATTCATCTCTAAGAACACCAGGTTGCTTAATATTTCTTTAAATATCATCCATTGATTGACAACAAGGGTCTTTCACTATGGGAATCCACTAGCTGGAAAGATTCTCATGAATAGACATTCTCTACCACAAACGGTCCCTCCCAAGCTGATTCAAACTTTCCACCTATCTTGTGATGTGCAAGGATAGGTCCTTAAGAACAAGTATAAGGTAACCAACTTTGAGTGTCCTTGGGCGAACCAGCTTGTCGTGGGCCTGAATCATCTTTGGCTGATAAAGTTCAAAACTTTGCTTCCTTTGTAACTGCTTTCCTTCGAGATTCTCCAATTCTGCAAGTCTGAGCTTGACATTCTCTTTTGCTATAATGTGGTTGCCGACGATGACTCTGAGAGATGGTAGTTCAACCTCCAATGAAAGTATTTCCTCTAACCTGTACACGAGCGCTTATGGTGTAGACTGAGTAGGAGTTCTAAACATTGTCATGTATGCTCACAAAGCCTCTAAAAACTTTTGATGCCATCCTCTTTTGTTATCATCCATTTTGTTTCTTAAAATTTGCAGGAGTGTCTTGTTAAAAGCTTTAGCTAGGCCATTCGTCCTGGGTAGTAGATTGTGGAAAACCTCCAATCTATCTCATATCATCTGACCAAGTTTTCAATCTTGGCGCTTCTGAAGACTGAACCATTATTTGAAATGACTCTGCGTGACACACCGAAACGGCAGACAATCTGATTTCTATGAAGAATGCAAGAACGTTTTGTGTTATAATTCCTCATAATGACACTGCTTCTACCCACTTAGAGGAGTAATCTCTTAGAAGTAATCTATAGCTGCAAGAATAAATCTGTGTCCTTTCAAATATGAAGAGTCTATAAGTCTCACTATGTTTGTACCCCAACACTCAAATGACCAAGATGCGACCGTTGCATGTAGCAAATTTGGAGGTTGGTACAAGACCACTTCATGTACCTATCATAGGTAACACTTCTCAGTAGTTTTCATACAATTTATCAACACCACTGTCCAGTAGTACCCGTGTCTCTTAATCTTCATCTTCATTTTCGGTCCCGACTGGTGAGCACCACACAATCTGACGTACACCTCTTTCACAATAATTTTGGCTTATGCTCTTCTCTGACATCTCAATCATATCTAATAGAATGACCTTCTATAGAGGATGTTTCCTACTAGAGAATATGTCAGAGCTCTTTTCGTTATGTGATGTGCGGCTGACTTGTCATCTGGTAGCCTTCCTGTTTGCAAATATTCTATCTATGCCTTGCGTCAATCTTTGGTACTGTCGGTCATCGTAGCTAGTATCATCTCTTCCATTCCAAGTTTGTGCAGGCCTTCAAGCTCGATCTGTGAGAGATCCTGACTTCCCTGTACCGTAATATCAATGGATTCCTCCGGTGGACACCCCCTTAGCAAGCTTGGCTAAAGCATCAGCATGGGTGTTGTCCCCGAGGAATTCTGTACAACATCACACTTGGAATTTGCTCTAATAACTTCATCATGTACTGGTGATACTCTGTCAATCCTAGCTTCAAAATTTGTGTTGTCCGACAACTTGCTGGATTACGGAATTTGCTCTAATAACTTCATCATGCACTGGTGATACTCTGTCAATACTGGTGATACTCTGTCAGCCCTAAGGCCAAGCAGTCCTATGGTGACTCTCCTTAAGATTCTCCATACTGACCCCCACCTACTAAGGGCTAGAGGTTAGGACCAATATGTGGAACTTTAAGTTGAAAAAGGAAGAGTTTAGAGTTTCTAATGGTGATGGTTCTTTTTCTAGTTTTCTAAGAATAGTCAACTGGAAAGACCTATGGCTAGACCTTAGGCTACTGAAGAAAAAAAACTAAACCTCAACCAAAAGTGAGGTCAACAAAACCACAAGAAACTAAACCTCAACCAAAAGTGAGGTCAACATAACTACAAGGCAATGCTTTAGATATGCATGAAGCCAAAATTAAAGAGCTAGCTGAAGTGGAAGGGGAGAACCTTATATGCATTATCGAAAAGTTGCTTCCAGCACATCAACAGTTCATGGCATCCCAACGATAAGTTATATTTTGGATTAGATGAACCATGTAGCTTTGAAATCATAAAAGAAGACATTACAATAGCTCAAATTTTGACTCTTCCAGAATTTGAAAAACCTTTCCAAGTTGATACTAATGCTTCAGATTTTAAAATAGGGTTATCCTAACCAAAGAGCAACAACGTTCTATTGCATTTTTTTAGCAAAAAACTCAAGTCCTTCACAAAAAAATGGACTATTTATTAGCAGAAACTATATGAAGTTGTTCGGACTCTCAAACAATGGGAACACTACCTGCTTCACCAGAATTGTGTGTTGTGTAGCGACCATCAAGCCTTGCAGTTTTCTTCTCACAAAAAACTGTGAATCGCATGCTTGCACTGTGGGTTCTATTGCTTCGTAAGTTTAGTTTTGTGTTGAACACAAGTTGGGAGCTCAATACCCAGTGGAAAATGCTCTTTGTAGAAGACATACTCTTTACACTTCTTTACACTTTAAAAACACTTTAAAAACAGAATTAATGGTCCATGAATCCATTAAAGAGATGTATGTTGAAGACCGATACTTCTCTTCCATTTGGCCAGTGCAACACTTCTCATAGTATTAAAAATTATTTAAATTGTCATGAATATTTATTTAAAGGAAACCAATTATGAATTTCAGGCACATCCTTAGTAGTTCAACTTATAAAAGTCTTACACATCAGAGACTTAGCTGCTCAAGTTGGGCATGACAAGACATTGGCTCGGCTACAAGAACAATTTTTCTGGCCTCGGTTGAGGAGAGATGTCTCCGAATAGAAGTATTTCATTTGTCAAAGCTATAAAGGTACTAATCAAAATATTAGATTATATACATCTTCTAGTTTTGTATTCAATTTAGATAGACCTTAGCTTGGACATTATCTTGGGCTTACAAAAAAAAAAAGGCAAGTTAATTCAATCATTGTCATTTTTTACTGATTTTGAAAAAATTACACAAATTATGGCATATAAAAAATTGTTAGATGCTATCCACATAGCTCATCTTTTTATTCATGATATTGTTCGCTTGCATAGAGTTCCTTGAAGCCTCGCATTTGACCGTGATGTGGACTTTATTAGTTGTAATTTGAGTGAGTGATACACCAAAATAATATACTATTTTAAGTACATATTTTATGTTTATTTTTTGTGATATTTCACTTTAAATAAGGGTATTTTCATGTTTTTGTTGCAGGTAAATCATTTTTAGGCATTTGGAGCCAAAACAGTAAATTTTGGAATTCTAGTGCATGATGTGTCAGATTGACGAATGATGCGTCGTTTGAAAGAGACTGGCACATGATGCGCTAGAGACAGTTTTTTTTAAATTAAGGCAGTTCAAGACGAATTTTTTGCAAATTTCAAAATGACACTTGTTCTACACACCTCTTGGAGCGATTCAATGCATTTAAACTCTTTAGAATGTTCTTTTATGAAGGGATATGTCTCTTGGATCAAATGTTGGATCAAATGACATATCTTGATGACATATCTTGTGAATTCAAAAGACTTGACTTTTGGAGGGAACTTTGGGAGGGAATTCTAAATTCTTTTCAAGAAGAGGCAGCCCAAAATAAAAGAAGAAGACTTTAAAGAGTAGAAAAGTTGTTGGAGGGATGAGAAAGGGGGAGAGAGAAAGTTGGCGTGAGAGAAGAGAGAGAAGAGGAGATTTTCTTCTAGGGTTGTAAGAGGAAAGGGAATGTGAGAGATTTTTTCTTCATTACACTTCTAAGAGAGAATTGAGAGTGATTGTAAAGAGAGAAAGACTTGGAAAGAACTTCTAGAAATTTGCTTGGGAAGAATTGTGATAAATTGTATTTTTACTTCTTTTGTTTGTAAACTTATTTTTATATATGAAATTTGTGTTTTGTTGTTTCCTTCTCATGAATTCTGAGTAGACTTCTTTATCTTTTTCCCTACTTTGAGATATGGTTTTTTGAAGAATTGATTTTGTTTTCTACGGTTTAAAATATTAATAATTTGTGATGATTTGAACTTCAATCTTCATTTACTTTTCGATCTGGCCAGTTGAAATGTTAAAACTTATTGAGAGACACATGTTTTGAAAAGGGGTATGATTTCTACAATATAGGGAGAACCGCATTTGATTTCATGGAATAGTATGTCACTCATGGGATTGCGTGCAAATAAATAGGGAAATATACTTTGTTGGATGCTTTGTTGGATGCAGAATTGAAGATTTTAATGTGACATATTAAAATCCCTAATTTGGTCCAGTTGATTGAAAACTAATGCGAGATTGTTAGCCCTCGGGGCCCTCAGTTGAGGGAGTAATGGGAGCTCTGGAGTGGCAGTCGGTATCCTTCTAGCCTAACCACAGAATTAATGACCAAACTCTGGATTAGTCAATGTTCTTTATAACACTCGGAAGAGGGTAAATAATAGAATTGCTCATATTTGACACTAAACAGTTTTTATATATTTTCAAATGATTTCAATTTCTTTACAATCCATAAACTCATTGTGAAGGGGAAAGATGTTTTTTTTTAATTTAAACTTTACGTCAAAACAAAATCTTTGTTTAGTTTTCGTGATTTTACTGCATTTTATTTAGCATTCACTTTAGTAGTTAATATTCAAACTAGACACTTTACTTTTGTTTTTCTATTTTTAAATTATAAAATAATTTCAAAAACTTACTTAAAAGATTTTCCAACGTCCCTGTGGGATTGATATCTAGGACTCCATTATCCTTTATCACTTGAGCGATATGTATACTTGCATTTATTTAAACAGGGATTTGGCGATTTAAAGAGTTTTAAAACATAAACTATTTTCATAAAAAGTGTTTCTATTGGGATTATATTACATATTTATTATATATCTGTCGTATGTAATTTTGTAATATTGAAAAATATTTACGAAATTTACACATTAAAATACCTCCCGTCAGAGAGCTTCAGAAACAATTGTGAACCACACTCAACTAAGTTCTGCCTATCATTTACAAAAGGATGGGCAAACCGAGGATTCCAATCGTATTCTTGGTAGTACACTTTGTTTCTTTGTGCAGGACCATCTGAAACAATGGGATAGCCTTTTGGTACAACCAGAATTTACATATAATTCATTGACTAATAGTTCCACAAGGAAGAGTCCCTTTAACTTTATTTATACAAAAGTACTCAATCATATTGTAGATGTTGTTGTGTTACCCATGTGTAAGAGCTAAATTGCTTCCATGGTTGAAGATGCTACCTGTCTGCTTCAAGAAGTTCAATCCAAATTAATTTCATCTAATAGTAACTACAAACAATAGACTGACAACCAAAAATGTTGCATGGTTTAGTATTCGAGTGACTCATTATGATTAGAATGCACAAGGAATGGTTTGTACATGGCATATATTCTAAGCCGAGCCTCCAAAAATTTGGACATACTGCTGTATTTTAACACCTTAATGACAACACGTACATCATAAAACTACCACCTGATCCACTTACTTCATCTACCTTCAATGTTTAAGATTTGTATTCATACCATCCTCCTAATGGTGCTACTACACAATTTGAGTCAACCGAGTTGGGTAATATTGAGGCAGAGAGTGTCCTGATGAAGGTTATTATAGGGAAGTATATATATTTCCATTTGTTGTCATCTTAGCAGCGTGGCTACAGTTTATTATATTTTTGTTATGCAGACTCATTAAATTATGATATTCCCACATTTTGTTAGTTGTGGCCTCTAAAAAGACTTAGACATATATGCAATTTTTGTTAAGAAAAGTTAGATAGTAAAATTATTTGCTACTCCAACTCTTGGTTTTATTTGTTTCCCTTTATTCTTGAGCAAGTTTTATGGAAGAGAGGTAAAATGCAAAGATAAAAAAAGGAGGAAGTTGTGCGTTCAACGTGGTGTCAACGTCCTTCTAGGAAACTATATCATAAAACCAATAAAGTATCAGGACTTCATCCAAGCCTACTTAGGGCATTGGTCTCATTGCTTAGTTGTTTTATTTATTTCATTGTTGCATTCCTATTTTCTCTTCAAGAATTTAGTTAAATACCTCAAAATGATTTCAGGGCCATTGCTCATACAATAAATTTTTCTTCGCTCTCCCTAAATAAAAAATCGGCAATGGAAATTTGGTGTCCAACTACAACCAATTTCTTTCTAATTTTATGAAGCCAAGTGCCCATTTGTTGTACAATTAAGAGTCATATAAGTCTAGATTACCAAATTCACTCATTTTCTAGACACCTTGGAACCATACCTCTTCAATAACTACCAGCCCCTATTACACATGCATTAATATCCACCCCAAAAAGCTTTTAAAATTTTGCTCAAAGAACAAATCAGCATTATATATTTTTGAACACATTCAACCAAGTTAAAAGCTTGTGACTTAATATACTATTCAATACATTCTACAAATCATGGGGCTATCTGAAACGCATAAACCAGAGTCATGTTAACTTGGATAGAAAAACTCAACTACAATGACTTGCAAACTAAACATGTTATAACCCTTAACTATCATTCCCTCATGCATCTTTGTTAGTTTGGATTCCATCAAGAACAATCTTCCGGATGGTAGATATTTTCACAATCTAACGTTCAACTTGACTCTCCGAATCATATATAAATTTGGATTCCTTCTGAATTTCAGATCTTCCAATTTGTAGATAACCATAACAAGCAAGGATTTGACTCCACTGACCAAATTAGGTATTTGATTAAAAGGTGAAAATATATATTTAATTTTATCTGAACTTAATATCTCATGCCATGTAAAAGACTAAGCTTCAAAACCCCTCACTAAATTCATTAATCTTATTGCATGTGTTGAATTTTGTGGAATCTTGATGCTACAATGAATTAACTAGGTTGATAGCAATGAAGATTAAATTTTGCAAGTGTTTAGCTTGGTAACTCATTCAAATCAACCCAATATGGTTGCACTCCTAGTTGTGTTTGCCAATCTAGCATGCTAATATATCTTCATGAATATGATTATTTATAAAATAAAAAAAGGA
>NW_018225199.1:0-405 GCF_001263595.1 Phalaenopsis equestris | reverse complement strand
CCAAGATTTAACAGCAACACTCAAATTAAGGAGAAGAAGTTGTCTATGGAAGAGCTGATATTAAACATGGGTAAACAATTGTAGAATCAAAGAAATCAGTTACAAATTTAAGGAAATCAATTACAAAATCAAGGAACTGCTATTAAGAATATTAAAAACCACTTGAGAAATATCAATACTGTGCTTAGTAACCGAACATTAAGAACTTTTCCTAGTACTGTGGAACCAAATCCTAAAGATCAAGGAAAAGAACAAATCAAGGCGATACAATTACGAAGTGGAAAAGAATTGGAAACATGGGTGCAAAAAGAAACAAAAACTGAAAAAGAGAAAATGTATACCGAAAAAGAAAAGGATCTTGTGTACCAAAATTCAGAGTATCCATTTACACCAATAAAAATTACT
>NW_018225198.1:15501-18244 GCF_001263595.1 Phalaenopsis equestris | reverse complement strand
ACTTAGCCAAATTTTAGTCCTAATTGGACTTGTAGAGTTTTAAAAGAGTATGATGATGTTGATTTTTCTAATCCTCTTTTAACAAGTGGATTTTAACTTAAGTTCACTATTAAGTCCTTAAGACCTAAGTCAATGTATTAAGTGTGTGTATTAATTTTGAAAAGATTTAAAACTTTAAGTGATCATTATCAAGATCATTTAAACATCATTTTGATTATCAAACAATGGTGTGAAATCATTGATCTCCAAAGTTATACCCCTAAATTCAAAAGTCATTTTATGCTAATGAAGTTTCCAAAATTTTGATAATTATGAGAATTATTCTTTTATCTTGCAATTTGGCAAAGTGAAGTGGGTTTCTACCAATTAAGCTTATTTTTCATTGCAACTCATCAAATGAGTTAATTAATATCAGAAATTACCTATTTCCCATTTTGATTAAGCCTAAATGTTCATTAAGGCTAAAATATCCAAAATTACAAATTTGCCCCTCAAGTGCCCAAACTTTCATAATTTATAAAATTTAAGTCAAATGACCTTGAAATTTTTACACAACCTAATTTTTATGTAACTTTACTGATAAGTCATTTAAGACATCAGAGGATAAAATGTGGATTTTCATAATTTAATTTGATTTATATAATTATTTTCATGCAAAAATGTGTATTTTCAAGGAAAATTCCAAAAGATGATCAAGACAATTCCTAATCACTTGAAATTTTTATGTGAGCTATCCCTAGACAAGAAAGTCATGTGGCCAAAATTTCATGGTTTTTTGAGTTTTTTGTGATTTATTAAAATTAATCGAAGTTTTGGAGACTTTAATAAAAATAAAATATTTTATATGTTGAAAAATATGTTTTATATTTTTGGAAAATCTCTCTGAGGTTAGGGAACCCAAAGAAATTTATTTTTGTAAATTTCTGATTTTAATTTAATTTTTTAGAATTATTTTAATGAAAATTCTATTTTTAAGCCTTAAAAATCATTTTAAGGTTTAAAAATAGATATCTTTATTTTTAGACCTTGGAAAAATATTCCAATGATTCCTAAGTGTTTAAGAAATAATTTGAAACATTTCCATGTGTTTAATATTTTATGATTTTTTTATTATTTTTTAATTAATAAAAATAATTAAAAATAACCTAAAAATCAAGTTTTTATTTTAAATATATTTTTATTTTTATTAAATTCCCCTGATATCAGAGAACTCAAAAAACTAAGTTTCATAATTTTTGGAGTTATATTTTAATTTTTAAAAATCATTTAAGTTTTAAATTTGATGGTCATATTTAAAAATTAATTAAAAATATTAAATGATCTCCAAATGACTTGAAACTTTTATGGTGAGTTCCCTGACTCGTGATCCACAGTGGGGAGTAAAAATCAATGATTTTAGTCTTTGTGTGCTTCAAATTAAATGTTTTAAGTAAATTAAGGTTTGCTCAAAACAGTAATGTTTTGATTCTTAAAAATCATGAAATTATTTCTTAAGACTACTCCGACCATAGGGAGCTTACATGAATTTTTGTAGAATTTTCTAAACCATATACAATTTTCTATAATTATTTGAATATAAAATGCATAGAAATTTAGAAAATTAATATCTCTATCTAGAGATCTTCAATGTCTTTAAAAAAATACTCAAATTGTGCACCTAGACAGAAGCTACAACATATAAAAATTTGGGGTCAAAGTGATAATCCAATATAAATGGAGAATTGAAAAACCCGTAACACTAATTGATTTTTATAAAATTAAATATGCATCAAATAAGCATGAAATTTATTTCACATAATTCTCCTCTGTTTACTGAGTAAGAGAGTATTTTTATTTTATTTTTATGAATTTTCTATGTAAAGATATGGATTTTTGAAGTTTAGAGGATATTTTCTGAATTTATTAAATACCCCTATTTATTTATTCAAACCACAGGCTGACTGGATCATCAGATCCATCAAACAGCCACGCAGCGCACTTCTATTCGACGCCGCCTTCTGAGTCAACTGCCACGCGGCCCGCCGTATCGTTTCAAAGGATTATCTGGCTTGATCTCCGCCATCCATTCAATACACGCGAGAATGGACGAAATCCGTTCATCGTCCCCAACGGAATGAACCCGTGTCCGTCCACACTAAAACGTTAAGATCTCGGCCTAGACTCAACCAAATCACTTCGGGTTTGATCCTATGGACTCTATATGGTAAACATACTATGAAATCAAGCCATCATAAATGGAGAGCTCGCGAAGGCTCGGGAGAGTGAGTGAGGTTATACCTTTGCTCCGAGAGGTTTGGCCTCAGTCAGAGATTCTTCACACCTTTGTTGGGTCCCAAAGAGCTTAGGGATGAAGCCTCTGGCTCTGGTGTAAGGCCTATGTATGATTTCGACCACAACCAATTTTGGGTGTTGGTTGAGAGCTATGGTAGAGGCTATTTCAGGGGGGAATTGATGAGGGTTTGGCTTCCTTTACTGTTGTGAAGGTGTAGAGCCAATTTGTTTGAAGTTTGGTGCCGTGTAGGTTCGGATTGAAGTTTGTCCTGGTTTCGGGCAGGAATTCAACCTCAAAATTGGATTTCTGTGGTGGAATTGGGAGAGGGAAATGGATTGTAATATGCTAAGGAACTCTTAGAGAAGCTCTCTGAGGAGTTTGGTACGCCTTGGTGAAAAATTTTTCTTACTACACTATTCATGGTCGTGGGGGCATTTTATAAAAATTGGCCAAGGGGAAGCTTGGATGGCA
>NW_018225198.1:1977-14599 GCF_001263595.1 Phalaenopsis equestris | reverse complement strand
AGAACCATTTTGAATGAGTCATGGATCAATAAAATCTCCATTTTGGGTCCTTATGTATTGGTCTTAGCCAGGGTATTGTGAGGGTATGGTGAGGGTATGATGAGGGTATTGTGAGGGTATGGTGAGGGTATGGTGAGGGTATTGTTAGGGTATTGTATACCTTAGCTCTAAACCAAAACCCAAGGTCAATCTTAAGGCCAAGTAACCCTATAGGAACTCTTCTTAAGTTCCCCCATAATGATTAATGATCTTACCTTCTAAATATGATGTTAGGAACAATATGTGGAACTTCAAGTTGAGTGAAGAGAAGAGTTTTGAATTTCTAATGGTGAGGGTACCTTTTCTAGTTTTCTAAGACTAGTCAGTAGGAAAGTCCTATGGCTAGACCTAGGCTACTAAAAAAATTTCTAGACCTCAACCAAAAGTGAGGTCAACACACCTATTTGGCTAAGGTATAGTTAACAAAACCTAAAATAGTGTTCGGTTTCACTAATTGCGAAGAGAAAGTTAATTTTAAATGTATCTAGTCGTATATGTGTCATCTCGATTAGATGAAGCCATATGAACAAATTGTTAGTGTTTTTGTTGAGTATAGAATGAGATTGAAGAACTTTAGTGTGGACGGTTCTTAGTTTATAACTGATGGGGATGACGAACGAATGCCATCCATTTACGCATGTATTGATACAGTGGTGGAGGAGGAGCCAGATGAGGAGATGGTTCATAAAGCGTGGCTTGCATGGCAGCTGACACAAAAGGCAACGTCAATTGGGAGCATGTCGCGTGGACTATTGGAGCCACCGAGGATATAGTTAGCGTCGCGTGGATAATTAGATAAATAGGGTATTTGTAGATTTAATTAAATACTGAAACTTCAAAAATGCATAACTTGAAGTAGAAAAATCATAAAAATAAATTAAAAAAAATTTCTTGCTCAGTGAACAGAGGAGAATATTGTGGAATAAAAATAATTTTTTTTGATATGTCATTGATTTTTACTTAGTTAAATACCCTCTGGAGTATTTTAATTTTAGTTAAGAAATTATTAATTACCATGGCTTGAAACTTTAGGGGTTGATTCATCATGACAGTGAGGTTGTCTCCTAATTTTTCCAATGTCAAAGGACACCTAAAGCTCTGAAACCCTATTTTTTAAGCCTATTGGCCCATTATTTATTAAATTAATTATATAAATTAAAATATTAACCAGAAAAATATGAGGTTTGCTTTGGTAGGTTCTCTTTGGTCAGACGACTCTAGGAAAAATATAAAATGTATTTAAGTGATTGTGCATAACTTTCTAGCTAGATAAGTGTCTAAAATTTATAAAAAATTAAATAAATGTAACATTATCAAAAATATGACAAAATTGATTCCACACTGTAAATAATGTCCACTTTGACTCACTGTAAAAGTTGAAATCCATTTGAGTTAATTTTATCAATAAAGTCTAATTTTCATGTAAAATGGAATTTTTGTATTAAAATAATTATAATAATTAAACTATAATTAGGAAAATTACGGAAAACAGTTTTATGAGTTCCTTGTGATGAGGGGCACTTAAAAAAAAATAGGTTTATTTTAAAAAATTAGTTCATTTTTGAGCTACTTTTTAATTAAAAACAATTAAAAAAGATTAAAAATTTAAAAAAAATTGAAAATGCCCAAAATTGTTCTTAATTGTTCTCTGGCCACTTGGGACCCTATTAAAAAAATTTTCCTAACTTCTATAATTTTGTTATGTATTTTTAAATGCTAAAAGTGTATTTTTCTTAATTTTTCATTAAAATAATCATAATAAACAAAATAGAAATTTAAAAAAAAATTATTTCTCTAAGTTCTCTGGATTTAAAGAGATTTAATAAGAACATAAAGAGTAATTTTGTGAAATTAAAATACATATTCTATTTAATTAATCACTCAAATCAATGAATAATTATACACTAAAATCAATGATTAATTATAATAATTAAAATATAGTTTAAAAAATCATGAAATTTTGTCCAAGTGGTCTTCCGACATAGGAGAACTTCAAATAATTTTCCCATGAGTAGAAACATTACTTTAATTAGTTAAAAAAATTAATTTTGAAAATCCTATTTCTGAGCTAAAATAATTATAAAACTTAAATAAAAATTAATAAAATCATTATTCTTTTTTGATATTTTATTTAACCCATGAGTGGGGTACCATGAAAATTTTAGTCATTTGAGTTCAATTTAGTTTGTTATGAAGTGGAAAGTCCTATAGGTAAAATGGTAATTTTGGATTTTTGATGCCCTAATTAAATTTTAGGTTAACCAAAGAGGTTTTGAGTCACAACGAACATCTACAACCAACCCAATCGAGGCCTCACATTTTTTGCTAAGGTATAGATCACGAACACTAAAATCATGCTCAAGTTCATTAATTGTGAAGAAAATGTTAATTTCAAATGTATATAGCCATATGGATGTGTTCATCTCGATTAGATGAAGCTATATGAAAATATTGTGAGTGTTTTCGTTGAGTATCGAATGAGATTGAAGCATTTTAGTGTGGACAGTTATGGATTTAGAACTGATGGAGATGATGAACGAATGCCATCCATTTACATGTGTATTGATCCAGTAGCGGAGGAGGAGTCGGACGAGGAGATGGTTCATAAAGTGCGGCTTGGTGGCAGCTGACACAAAAGGCGACGTCAACTGGGAGCATGTCGCATGGACTTTTAGAGCCACCGAGGATCCGGTCAGCATCGCATGGATAATTAGATAAATATGTATTTTTAGATTTAATTAAATATTGAAACTTCAAAAATGCATAACTTGAAGTAGAAAAATCATAAAAATAAATTAAAAAAACTTTCTTGCTCACTAAATAGAGGAGAATAATGTGGAATAAAAATAAAAATTATTTGATATGTCATTGATTTTTAATTAATTAAATGCCCTCGAGAGTATTTTAATTTTAGTTAAGAAAATATTAATTATCATGGCTTGAAACTTTAGGGGTTGATTCATCATGATAGTGAGGTTGTCTCCTAATTTTTCCAAGTTCAGAAGGCACCGCAAGCTCTGAAACCCTAATTTTCAAGTCTATTGGCCCATTTTTTATTAAATTAATTATATAAATTAAAATGTTAACCAGAAAAATATGAGGTTTGTTTTGGTAGGTTCTCTGTGGTCAGACGACTCTAGGAAAAATATAAAATGTATTTAGGTGATTGTGCATAACTTTCTAGCTAGATAAATGTCTAAAATTTATAAAAAATTAAATAAAGGTAATATTATTAAAAACTTAACAAAATTGATTCCACACCGTAAATAATGTCCACTTTGACTCACTGTAAAAAGTTGAAATCCATTTGAGTTAATTTTATCAATAAAGTCTATTTTTCATGTAAAATGGCATCTTTGTATTAAAAAAATTATAATAATTAAACTATAATTAGGAAAATTATGAAAAATAGTTTTCTGAGTTCCTTGTAATCAGGAGAACTTAGGAAAAGTAAAGATTATTTTAAAAAATTAGTTCATTTTTTAGCTATTTTTTAATTAAAAATAACTAAAAAAGATTAAAAATTTATAAAAAAAAATGAAAATGCCCAAAAGTGTTCTTAATTGTTCTCTGATCACTTGGGACCCTCTTAAAAAATTTTTCCTAACATTTCTAATTTAGTTATGTATTTTTAAATGCTAAAAGTGTATTTTTCTTAATTTTTCATTAAAATAATCTTAATAAATAAAATAAAAATTATAAAACAAAATTTATTTCTCTGAGTTCTCTGGATTTAAAGAGATTTAATGAAAATATAGAAGTAATTATAAAAGTAATTTTTTGAAATTAAAATACATTTTCTATTTAAGTAATCACTAAAATTAATGAATAATTATAATAATTAAAATATAGTTTAAAAAATCTTGAAATTTTGTCCAAGTGGTCTTCCAAGATAGGAGAACCTCCAATTATTTTTCCATGAGTAGAAACAGTACTTTGATTAGTTAAATAAATTATTATTGAAAATCCTATTTTTGATCTAAACTAATTATAAAACTTAAATAAAAATTAGTAAAATCATTATTTCATCTATGATATTTTATTTAACCCATGAGTGGGGTACCATAAAAATTTCAGTCATTTGAGTTCAATTTAGTTAGTTATGAAGTGGAGAGCCCTTGAGGTAAAATAGTAATTTTGGATTTTTTATGCCCTAATTAAATTTTAGGTTAACCAAAGAGGTTTTGAGTCACAAGAAACATCTACAACCAACCCAATCAAGGCCTCACCTTTTTGGCTAAGTTATAGATAACAAACCCTAAAATCGTGCTCGGTTTCATTAATTATGAAGAGAATGTTAAGTTCAAATGTATCTAGCTGTATGGATGTGTTCATCTCGACTAGAAGCAGCTGTAGGAACAAATCTTTAGTGATTTAGTTGAGTATGGAGCGAGATTAAAGTGTTTTAGTATGGACAATTCTCGATTTAGAGTAGAAGGAGACGATGAACGGATGTCATCTATTTGTGCGTGTATTTATCCAACGACGGAGAAGGATTCAGAGGAGGAGCTGGTTCATAAAGCGTGATCTACGTGGTAGCTGGCGTGAAAGACAAAGTCAAACAGGAGCATGTCGCATGGTCTTTCGGATCTGTCAAGGATCCAGTCAGCGTAGCGTGGATAAGTAGAAAATTAAGGGTTCTTTTAACTTAATTAAACAATGAAACTTTAAAATTAGTGTTTAACCATCTCCTCAAGATTATTGGGTCTAAGCCCTATAGAAAAAAAATTCAAAATCTCAAATGTTGAGTTCAAACTCATATAACACTTAGATCTAATCCATATAGACTTAGGTTAAAATCTAGATCCAATCCAAAATGGATTCAAACCAAACTCAGGCATCTGGTTCAATCCAAGTGAACCCAAACTTTATAAAATCCTAGTAAGGTCTAAACCCCAATTAGACCAATTTAACTATCTCAAACCTTAATAACATTAGGTTTGGGCCACATTTAACGCTAATTAGGTCTAAATCCCAATTAGATGTAATTAACTACTTTAAGCCTTAATTACATTAGGCTTAGGTAAACTTAAACCCTAATTAAATCTAAACTCCAATTAGACCTAATTAACTATCTTAAGGTTTAGGGCACATTAAACCATAGTTAGGTCTAAATCCCATTTAGGCCTAATTAACTACCTTAAGCCTAATTACGTTAGGCTTAGGTAACCGTAAACTCTAATTAGGTCTAAACCCCAGTTAGAATTAATTAACTATTTTAAACTTTAATAACATTAGGTTTAAGACAAACTAAACTTTAATTAGGTCTAACCCCCAATTAGAACTAATTAATCCCATTTAAGCCTTAATGACATTAGGCTTAACATAAATAAACCCTAGTTAGTTCTAAACCCAAATTCAACCTAATTAACCCCTTTTAAGCCATCATCACATTAGGCTTAACATAAATAAACCATAATTAGTTCAAAAGTCCAATTAGACCTAATTAACCACTTTTAAGCCTTAATCACATTAAGCTTAACATAAATAAACCCTAATTAGGTTTAAAGCCAATTAGACATAGTTAACCCCTTTTAAGCCTTAATTACATTAGGCTTAGGTAAACTTAAACCCTAATTAAATCTAAACTCCAATTAGACCTAATTAACTATCTTAAGGTTTAGGGCACATTAAACCATAGTTAGGTCTAAATCCCATTTAGGCCTAATTAACTACCTTAAGCCTAATTACGTTAGGCTTAGGTAACCGTAAACTCTAATTAGGTCTAAACCCCAGTTAGAATTAATTAACTATTTTAAACTTTAATAACATTAGGTTTAAGACAAACTAAACTTTAATTAGGTCTAACCCCCAATTAGAACTAATTAATCCCATTTAAGCCTTAATGACATTAGGCTTAACATAAATAAACCCTAGTTAGTTCTAAACCCAAATTCAACCTAATTAACCCCTTTTAAGCCATCATCACATTAGGCTTAACATAAATAAACCATAATTAGTTCAAAAGTCCAATTAGACCTAATTAACCACTTTTAAGCCTTAATCACATTAAGCTTAACATAAATAAACCCTAATTAGGTTTAAAGCCAATTAGACATAGTTAACCCCTTTTAAGCCTTAATTACATTAGGCTTGATACAAATAAACCCTAATTTGGTCTAAACCTCAATTATACCTAATTAAACCCTTAAACCTTAACAACATTAGGTTTAAGACCAGCTAAACTCCAATTAGGTCTAACCCAAATTTAGATTTAATTAATTGAATTAAGCCTTACTTACATTTGGCTTAATTAAACTCAAACCTAATTAGATCTAACCCAAATTTAGACCTAATTAATTTAGTTAATCTTAATTATATTAGGCTTAATTAATCCTAAACATCAATTAGGCCTAACCCTAACTAGACCTAATTAATCTAATTAAACCTTACCCATATTAGGTTTAATTAACCTTTAAATCTAATTAGATCTAATCTAAATTAGAATTAATTAAACCTTTAAGTCTCTAACATTAGACTTAAGTCAACCTAAACTCTGAGGTTCAACCCAAATTGAACCTAACCAACTTAAATCTTAAGGTCAACCCAAATTGAACCTAAGTAAATATTAAGTCTAATCTACATTAGACTTAACTGAATCCTTAACTTCTTTAGATCCAACTGACATCAGATATAAACTTTAAGTCCTACTTGCATTGGACTTAAACCAACTCAAACCCTTAGGTTCAAATCATATTGAACCTAAATCAATCCAAACCTTAAGACAAACCAAACTTTGGGTTCAACTCACATTGAACCTAAAACTGCTTGATCCTTAAGTTTAATTCATATTGAACCTAAGAAAAACCTAAGCCTATAGATTAAACTTACATTGAATTTAAGTCAAACCGAAGTCAATCCTAAACCTACTTGATCCTTAGGTTTCAGTCATATTGAACCTAAGAATCAAACATAACTTAAACCTTTAGATTCAACGCAACATGAACCTATGTCAAATAAAAAATTTAGGTTCAACCCAATTTGAACCTAAGTCAACAATTAAGAAACAATAGGTTCAATCCATTTTGACTCCAAGTCAACCCTAAGTCTAACCTACATTAGACTTAACTAAATCATCCATAAGTCCCACCTACATTAGGCTTAGAACCATTTCAAACCTTAGGATCAATCCATATTGAGCATGTATATCTCATAAGTCCTACATATATTGGACTTAGAACAATTTTAAACCTTATGTTCAATCCCTATTGAACCTAAACAACCTTTAGGTCCTAGTTATATTAGACCTAAATCAACTTTAAGTCCTATCTACATTGGACATAGAACTATTTTAAATCTTAGGTTCAATCCATATTAATCTTAAACCATTTTAAACCATAGGTTCTACTTACAATGAACCTAAACCATTTCATATCTTGGGTCTTACTTAAATTAAACCTAAAACCATTTCAATCCTTAGGTTCTATCTAAATTGAACCTAAATAATATTAAATCTTAAGTCCTACCTACATTGAACTTAAAACCACATTAAACTTTAGGTTCTACCCACAAGGAACCTAAATCTTGCTCAAACCTTAAATCGTTCTTACATTGGACTTAAATCCTCTTAAACCTTAGGTTCTACTACATTAAACCTAAATCATCTTCAAACCTTAGTTCCTACTAATATTGGACTTAAACTATATTAAATTTTAGGTTCAACTTACATTGAACCTAAATCATTTTAAGTCCTACCTACATTGGACTTAAAAAGAAATTAAACTTTAGGTTCTACCTATATTGAACCTAAATCATCCTCATACCTTAAGTCTTACTTACATTGGACTTAAATCATCTTAAACCTTAGTTTCTACCTACATTGAACCTAAATCGTCTCAAACCTTAGGCCTTACCTAAATTTGACATAAACCATATTAAACTTTTGGTTTTACTTACTTTGAACATAAATCATCTTAAATCCTACTTCTATTGGATTTAAACCATCTTAAACTTAGGTTCTATCTAAATTGAACCTAAAAAACATCAAAATTTATGTCTTACTTAAATTGGATCGAAATCATCTTAAAATTTTGGGTTCTACCTACATAGAACCTAAATCACCTTCGTAACTTAGGTTCTATCCAAATTGAATCTAAATGGCATCAGCCATTATGTTTTATCAACATTAAACCTAAATCTTAAGTCTAATCTTTATTAGGCTTATTCAAACTTCTTTAAGTCCGACCGACACCAAACCTAAAATAAATGACATTATGGATGATCTAAATCCATCTCATCAACCGATAGACATAAACTCAAATGACATAAATTTAACTTTAAAGGACATTAAAACTTAAACTTGAACCTAAAAGTAGAACTTGTTTTATGAGATTTTTGGGAGGAGGTAACCCATGGATGATAAAAAAATATCTTCCAGCCACTCGTAGCTAATCAAAGCACAAACATAATGATCCCGAACGACGAGATCATGATCGAGTCATCCCAAGCAAAAATAAATGACAAAATTCAGTTAATAAATCATAAACAACCTAAAATTTTCTAACCCCTAAAATCTAAATATAACATTAAAAATTAAATTGAACCCTAATGAATAGAAATCACCGAACGCAAATTGAACACATGTGTTCAGATCTACAAAGATTCCTAGGACGAAGCATTCTATGATTGCTGACAAGAATATTCTGATCCTAGCTTAAACACCTTTTGGACTAGGTATATTTGAATACTTTACGACCCCGGGATGATGGAGCCACACACATCTTGACCGGGTTGTTTAAAACTTATTCAACCAACCAAATTGAAAAATTTTAACATGATTTCATGTTAATCATGTTCAGTTTTTCAGGTTTGTTGGGGACATGAAATCTTTACATTTACTTTGCATGTTATAGGGTGTGCCAACACTATTTTACAGGACGAAATTTTGAAGCGGAACAGGTAAATCTCAAAACAACAAAATAAAATGACAAAAAAAAAACAAAATGACAACAACAAAAACAATGACAACAAAATGACAAAATAATGACATCAACAAAAAACAAAATGACAAAATAATGACATCAACAAAAAACAAAACGACAAAACTAAACCATTAGGGTATAGTCAGATTCTTAGAAACCTATTACCCTAGGTTCAAAAATTTATGTTTCTTTCCTTGATCTTGACATTAAACTTCTTACAAGAATGAGTGTTAATGTTGATCAAGAGTTTTCTTAAACAGTCTGATTGTCTAAGATGTAATTAACTATAGAAGCTTGCTTCTATAGGAGAATAAAGAACTTGGAATATGTAATATACCTATATCTCTTGTTATTGAGCTTTTCATTTGGTTTTCCTTGTATGAGAATCCATTTTCTCTATAATAATTCCCATAATGAAAATCATCCTGATATTTTCATTTTCTATTATTTTCTATTTCCAGCCCTTTTTCTTCTTTCTCCAAATTTCTTATCTGAGGATCCTTCACATGTCCAAATGAATAAGTTATTTGAAAAAAAGGGCAATAAATTATATAAATAGAGTGGTAACTCCTTTCAATGATAATAACAAACCAATGACATGACCACAAAAATTGGCAGCAGTTAGGATGAGAAGAGAGTCTGACAGTCAACAAGAGAGTGGCGACTCCAATAGGGACCTTATTTCTTCTCATCTCTCATTAAATAAATCATTTTGCATTCAAACATATTCCATATTTTGATAGATAGAATTATCTTTCTTAATATTAACTCTATTTATGACAAACATCCCATGGTATTTATAAAAAAACATTCCATCATATTTATGACATACATTCCATAATGACAAGACAAACAAAATGACATAATATAATAAACTCCCAGTTTACAGAACGAGGCTATAGTAAATTTTGACATATCGTTCTTCTAAATTTTTCAAAAAATTGCAATGAATTCTCTGGACTCAGTATTTTCTTACTTTCAAGATCTTAATTCACCAATCAATGAGGGTACTTGCCTCTACCAAAATGACTTTGGGTTGTTCGATGAAACTAAATTTATGATGAATAGTCCTTCTCAAATCATTATAGAACCCTTCGAGAAGTTTAACTTAAATCACTACGAAGATTTTCATCTTTTTGGAGAAGATCTCCCTCAAGAACTTTTTGTAGAACCATTGACTTTTGAGAGAATGGATGAAGACTTTGATTAGAGAGGAAAGAAAATTTATAATGAAGATGGTATTTTCTCACATTCCATATATGAGGTGGTATCTTGTTCTAAGAGTGTTACACTAACACAAACCCAACGAAGAAATAAAAATCATTCTCTTCAAAGAAAGAAGAAAAGAAATGAGATCAGAAATCTTGAAGCATATGAATTTGAGGAAAGTGTTTTCAAGGACACATCTTCTGTAAAATATAATAAATTTCATCTAGTACCCGTCTAGTACGGAGATAATACATCCCAATTTTTTCAAAGGGAATATTTCTTTTCAATACAAACTATATATTCTGTGTTCAAAAGACATGCAAGAAAATAAAGATGTTCTATCTCTTAACTTTTGGACAAAACGGATGTGTAATTTATACATCCATGAAAAGAGAACTTGTTGAACAAGAAAATTTTACTCATCAAGAAATGAACCAACAATTCCTATCAGAGAGTTAATATACCGGGTACCTATTAAACTTCATTTAAACTTCATTTAGGACCAAGAGTGTAAGATATGAGTATCTCAAGAGATGGAAAAAGACATGATGAATTAATCTTAGAGACAAAAGAGACACTTGCTAAAATGAAAGATCTTGTGCAAATGTTACAAGCTGTAGATCATTTCTACACACAACACGATGATAAACTTTCTATAAGATCTCATCCTATGCTCAAGAAAAATGTATGAACACATGAGATATCAAAAGGAATCATTGATGTTGTAAACACTTCAATGGAAGCTTCTCAAGAAAAGATTTGTGAAAAAGGTCATTGTTGACCTCATTTTTTGGTTGAGGTTTAGTTTGTCCCATTTAGTAGCCTAGGGTCTAGCCATAGGACTTTTCCTGTTGACTATTCCTAGAAGACTAGACTTGAAACCCTCACCATTAGAAATTCTACCCTTCTCTTCTCAACTTGAAGTTCCACATATTGGTCTCAACCTCTAAGTACTTAATAGGTGGGATCACTGTGGGGGAAACTCAGGATGAGTCACCCTTAGGATTGCTGGACCTTAGGGTTGGCCTTGGGTGTTGGTCTGGAGCTAAGGCACTCACTACACTTATCTACACCCCATTCAACCACAACCCTGAGCTCAAATTTCTAACCTAGATCCCTTGATCTTTTGTGATACTCATGTAGAAGGTTTCCTAAATCTATTAGCCCTAGGGCTATGGTTTAGCTAAGACCACTATGTAGAGGACCCAAAATGGGGTTTCCATTGGTCCATGGCTTATTTATGGTGGTTGGCACTCCAACAATACCAAAATACCCAAACTTATTCAAAAATCATTTCAAACACCTTGAAAGTACCCAAACTACCAAAAATTACCAAAATTGGGCAAATTACGAAAATACCCCTCCATAAAAAATCTCCCTCCATAATCAAAAATCCCAAAAATACCAAAAATTCCCAAAAAATCCCAATAAATCTAAAATATTCCAATTTTTATTTCTTTCAAGTACCACATGACCTAATTTGGTCAATTTGACCATCTTTAACCAAAATCCCCAAATTACCCTTTAAAGACCCAAATCTCCCCAAATCCAACTCAAATGTCCATCAATTTGATCTCAGTTGACCCAAAATTCCAATCCTAAACTCAAATTCACTTTTGATATGACCAAAATAAACCAAATCCAAGCTCAATTGGTCTATTATTTGAGCCCAATTTTGATTTGGGTCAAAACCCCAATTTTGACCATATGACTTAATCTCACCACATTGAACCCATAGCCTAGTCAATTGGCCTAAATTAATATTGAAAAATCTTTATAACATTCCTATACATCAAAATAAACCATCAATTGATCTTGGTGGAGCCTCATATCCATTTGATTTTGGCCTAAATCCAAAATTCCCAAATTTAGCCCCACATTGGCTAAGTCCCCAAATTTAACCCAATTGATTGCCTTAACCTCCAAATTGGCATCCAATTCATGTTGGAAACTCTTCATGAGGTACCTATTGACCATTTACAACAAACAATTTGGACTTATCCCAAGGCTAACCCAAGCTAGACCCAAGCCTAGCCCAACATGACCAAATTGATTAAAGTCCAAAATTCCTTCAAATTGACCCCCCAATTGAACTCAAAACTACTTCCATCCTTCACCAAAGTTGTTCCTTATGATCATCTATACAAAACGCAACAATAAATTGGGCCAATTTACATGCCTAGCCTAACTAAAACCCAAGTTTTGGTCATTTGCACCCACTTGGACCCATGCACTAAATGTGACCTAACCATCTTAAAGCCACCAAGTTAACTCCACTACAGCCATTAGTTGGACCTAGTGACCAGTCCGAACACCATGAAACCACCTAAATCAAGCCATGGACCAAAGGTCCCCCAAATTAAGGGATCTTATTTCCAAAAATGCACATGCTTAAGATATCTTTGCCAAATCAAAGCACATTTGCATTAAATTGTTGTGATGGATTCCTCTGG
>NW_018225198.1:0-1688 GCF_001263595.1 Phalaenopsis equestris | reverse complement strand
TAAGATCCCCTCAGTGCATTCCAACCATTTTTCCTCACCCATTCCCAATGCCGGAGCTCAATTTTGAGCTCGAAATTTTGCCGGAAACCAGGACATAACCCAATACAACTCCACACTCCACCAAAACCAAACTTTAATTCCTTGTGCCTACACCTTCACAAGAGTGAAGAAGCCGAAGCGCTATCAAATACCCCTTCCACAGAGCCTCTACCATAGCTCTAGACCAACACCTGAAATCGAGCTTGGTCGAATTCACACCTAGACTTCACACAAAGTCTAGGGACTCAATCCCTAGCCTCCTTGGACCCCAAAAAACGTGCCGAGCATCTCTGATTGAAGCCTCTCTTCTCAGAGCAAAGGTATAAAACTCCTCCTCTCGAGCTTATTTTGATTCTCCATTTCCTTAAGCTTGATTTCATGGTACCTTAGCCGTATAGATGTGTTCATCTCCCTTAGACGAGTCCATAGGATCAAGCCCGAAGCGATTTGGTTGAGTCTAGGCCGAGATCTTAAGGTTTTAGTTTGGACGGGCACGAGATCACTCTTTCGGGGACGATGGCGGGGAGTCGTTCGATCAAGCGTGTATCAAACAGACGGGGGAGATCGAGTCGGACGGCGCTTTGAGATGTGAATAGCGGGTCGAGTCAGCAAGCTACGTGGGCGGCGACGTCCAACCAGAGCGTGCCACGCATGCTTTCGGAGCCGTCGAAGGATGAGGTGGCACGCGCGGTTTAAATAGAAAAATAGGGGTATTTTCTTATTTATTTAATACCATTAACTTCAAAAATACATAACATTGTGTAAAAAAATCACAAAAATAAAATAAAAATACCCTCTTGCTCAGTGAACAAAGAGAATAATTTGAAAATAATTTGAAGTCCATTTGATGCATGTTTTTTTTTAATTAATTAAACACTGTCTTGAGTTGTTTGATTCTCCATGCATATAGGCATTTCACCATTAGCATATTGATTATTAAATTCTAAGAAAATTTTGGAAAGTCTACCATGACCAGAGAAACCTTTGGAAATAATTTCATGGGTCAAGTCATTTAAAACATCCTTAAATTTTCCAAATACTGAATCACTAAGACAATTGATTTTGGAAAATATAGACATTTAAATGATTTGATTTTTAATCTCCATTCTGACTTACAATCCAGAGAACTCCTCATAAAAGTTTCAAAGTATTTTGAGTCCATTTAATAACTTAAATTGATTTTTTAAAGATAAATACCACTCTTAACACTTAAATGATTTAAAAAAAATCCAAATATAACTCAAAAAATTATGAAACTTAGTTTTTTGAGTTCTCTTTTTTGAGTTCTCTGTGATCAGGAATATTTTATAAAAATGAAATAATATTTTAAAATAAAAAACTTAATTTTTGGCCTATTTTAAGTATTTAAATAATTAAAAACTCATAAAAATCATAAAAATAAAAATAAAAAACTCATGGAAATGTTCTAAATTATTTCCTAATCACTTAGGAATAATTAGAATATTTTTCCTGATTTTCTAAATAAAGATATTTATTTTCAGAGCTTAAAAATATTTTTTAAAAGGCTAAAATAAGTTTTTCACTAAAATAATTTCAGTAAATCAAAGAAAAATACGAAAAATATAAAATTTGCTTTTCTGAGTTCTCTAACTGTAGGGAGATTTTTTAAAAATATAAAACTTAATTTT
>NW_018225197.1:0-880 GCF_001263595.1 Phalaenopsis equestris | reverse complement strand
ACTTATATTTGGAAATGGGGATTAGTGATGTCTCAGTGCCCTAGTTCATAACTCTTAAATTTCATGTTAGTTTCTTTAATTTTCTGCAGCATAAATTTTGAACTTCTCTGGCTTAGAAATAAGAATTTTGACACAGTTAATGCGACAATTTGATCTTTTTTTGATGTAGTTGTTAATTACAAATTTTTCATGTAAGAAGTCATTTATAATTTTTACAAAAATTCTAATTTATATGAGACTAATTATTGTTTGTATATTTGAAATGATTTCGATATTTATATTATAATATTATTGTGTAAGAAATGAAATTTTTTTGCTTAAAGTTGATCCATTCATATGTATTTTCTACAACTAAAAATGTTTAGATTTATTTTTTTTAATTGAGCTCATTTCAGGCCAAATAGGAGACAAAATCCAACATATTAAACATACTCAAAGAGGACAAGAATAGATTCTAACAAACAATTTTGAACACAAGTCGAATATGAACAACTAAATTTTCAAACAAGCCAAATATGAAAAGGGGCTTGGCTCGCTCAAGCTCTACTAGTTTACAACCCTACTAGAGGGCTATGTTTGTTACCATATGTCATCAATGGAGGAGTGAGTCATTGTCAAGGTAAGTGCATAGTGGCATTGACCAAAGGGAGGATGTCAAGTGATTTCTTCCAAAAGATCAAGGTATCATAAAGGTTGTGTTTAGGGCTGCCAAAAAAGCTTGTTTGCGAACAACACATGCTTGACGGGTTAAATAACTCGTGTCTGATTCATTCATTAAGCAAATGTGACAAACACAAATAAACTTTTATTCCATCGTCTTCGGCTCGCTTTGGCTTGAATTAATCAAGTCATTAATATATAATATTATTATAATATTTTT
>NW_018225196.1:0-14394 GCF_001263595.1 Phalaenopsis equestris | reverse complement strand
GGAGGAGATGCTTTGCCAACCGTGGGGAAGTTACATGTCTATGTTCGGAGTTGTCGGCGTTAGAGAGGTGCCACTCAGCCTAGGGACATCCAGGATGACTTTTTCAGGCTGGGCGGTGAGTTTATATATGAACGGCTTCGCCATCGAGGATTTTTCTCGGGCTAAGACATGAACAATCGCTTAGTCCGATTTCTCTTTACTCAGTTGTAAGCGAGGGTTCTACGCAACGTCCCCTCTCTTTTTGTAAATGAATAAATAAGAAATGAAATAAAATAAAACATGATATTTTTCTATTTATGGTAATGATTATTTTTTTTGATGACGTGTAGTTCCGTCGTATCAGTCGTATCGGTGGAGTTTCGACCTCTCAGGTATCCTTTCTCGGGTGTATATATACTTATGTGGCCGCGCAATTGTTGAGGGCTTCTGTTTCTTTTCTTTCCTTATTCTTCTTCTTCCTCAAGGTCGCACTGTCGTTTCTTTCTTTCTCTTGGTATCGTCACCCTTTCCTTCTTTGTTCCTATCTAACGTTATAGATTCCATGGTCCTGAAATACTCTCAGGAGTCGTTCGTTTCGATTTTTGTTACAGTGGTTTCGGTTCTTTCTGCGGCTGACATAGAGGAGATTCAAGTTCGTTGTGTTATGGATCCCACATTTCTCTTGCGACAGGCCGACAACCATGAACGGGCTACGGATGACTTCTCACATGACCTTGTCTTATACAAGGATCATTTTAAGATGGGACTTCGACTACTGTTTTGTCGAGAGTTGCATTTAATCTTCAACCGCTATGGCATCATCCCTGCTCAAATCATTCCAAACTCGATCGCTGCTATCATGACCTATGTACTCTTCTGTCGGAGGATGAAGATCCCGTGGTCGATCGAACTCTTTAATCATTTATTCTCCTTCTGGATTGGTCGTGATGGTTACATCCAGTTTGTCGCCGACACCGAGATTCAATTGCTGCAGCTAGAGAATAAGGTGAAAGACTGGAAGACGAAGTTCTTGGTCTCTTCTTGTAAAGACAGATGGGGGATCCACACTTCTCCCATTGAGTATGAGGTGAAAAAGTGAAGACCCTACCCAGGAACATTCAAGACCATAGAGCGTTAATTGAAGGTCAGCGCCTCTCTTTGTTTCAATATCTTGACCCCAACGTGATCGAACAAATGATTCATATGGATGGTGTCGATACTATGTCTTAGGATCTGTCTGGGTCATTAAGTTAAACGTGAAGCGCAAACCAACATGTGAGGTATTCGCTGAAGGGATGAGTAGGAAAAGAGTTTTGTTCAAGCCTGGAGCAGGTGACCGCGAGACCCGACCTAGTTCTTCCGGTTTTATTGCGAGCCCTCCTCAGGAGAGGGTTTTAGGACAGGTAAGAGGTCGTCCTGACGACCATCCTATGGAATACTCGTTAGGGGTGCATGTTCTTGCTGCGAGAGAAAGATTGCCCGTCCAGGTGGCTACGGGGGTCGTGGTTCCTCAAAGGAGTGCTGAGGAGGCGGCGATGACTGTGGCTGAGACATGGCTTCGACTAACTAGGAGCGATTTCTCTTCTAAGGGCGGAGGGCCAAAAAAAGTCGGTGAGGACATTTTCTCTTATACCACATCTGAATTGGGGCAGATTCTTGGTATGTAGTTTGAATAGCTTTTTGCATATCTCTTTTTAGAAACTGAGGTCCTGACTGTCGGTTTTGTATCGACAGATATCGACGTTGACCCTGAAGATGATGCGACAGTTGTGGAACATGTTGTGGTCGAGGGGATGAAAATGGGACAGGTTTTTGCAGGGAGAGCAAACATGGCAGAACTGAGCGCATCGAAGAAAGGTGCTGAGTAGGATGCCGAGGATAGGGTGCTGACCGTCAAGTTTTGTCTTGTGTCGTGATGGAGAAAGAGGTGACTGGAGGTCACCGTGTGTTTTCTGAATTCATATTTCGCCACCTTGCCGAGATGGAGGAGTGTTTTCTCCGTTTCCTGGGGTATCCTCGAGGAGACGGTGATGGAAGATTCATTGAGGTTCTTCAGAGGGTTGACCAGGCGTAGAGGGAAGTTGTTGGACTGCGCGAAGAACTTGCGGCTCTTTCGGAGGAGATTCTTGCCAACCGTGGGGAAGTTATGCGTCTACGTTTGGTGTTGTCGGCGTTAGAGAGGCGTTGCTCAGCCAGAATGACCTTTTCAAGCTGGGCGCCTAGTTTATGTATGAACGGCTTCGCCATCAAGAGTTTATCTTGGTCGAAGTCACGAATAATCGCTTAGTTCGATTTTCTTTACTCAGTTGTAACTGAGGGTTCTGCACGACATCCTCTCTCTTTTTTTATATAAATAAATAATAAATGAAATAACATAAAACAAAATATTTTTTTATTTCTGGTAATGATTACTTTATTTGGATGACGTATAGTTTCGTGGTATCTGTCGTATCAGTGGAGTTTCGACTTCCCAAGTATTATTTTTCGTGTGCATATATACTTATGTGGCCGCAATTGTTGAGGGCTCCTGTTTCTTTTCATTTCTCATTCCTCTTCTTCCCCATTGTCGCACTGTCGTTTCTTTCTTTCTCTGGGTTTCATCACTCTTACTCTTTCCTTCTTCTTTCTTGTCTAACATTATAGACTCCATGGTCCGGAAATACTCTTAGGAGTTGTTCGGTTCGATTCCTGCTACAAAAGTTTCGGTTTTTTCTGCTACTGACGTAGAGAAGACCCAGGATCATTGTGTTATGGATCCTACATTTCTCCTGCGACCGGCCGACAACCATGAACGGGCTACGACTGACTTCTCTGCTGACCTTGTTTTCTACAAAGATCATTTTAAGATGAGTCTTCGACTAGCGTTTTGTCGAGAGTTGTGTTTAATCTTTAACCGCTATGGCATCATCCCTGCGCAGATCGTTCCAAGCCCGATCGCCGCTATCATGACCTATGCACTTTTCAGTCGAAGGATGGAGATCCCGTGGTCGATCAAACTTTTTAATCATTTCTTCTCCTTTTGAATTGGTCGTGATGGTTACATCCAGTTTGTCGCCGACACCAACATTCAATTGCTGGAGCTAGAGAATAAGGCGAAGGACTGAAAGACGAAGTTCTTGGTGGCCTTCTGTGCAGATGGATGGGGGATCCACACTTCTCCCACTGAGTGCGAGGTGAAGAAGTAAAGACCCTGTCTGAGAACGTTCGAGACCACAAAGCGTTGATTGAAGGCCAGTGTCTCTCTTTGTTTCAGTACCTCTACCCCAATGCGATAGAACAAATGATTCATCTGGATGGTGTCGATACCATGTCCAAGGATCTGTGGAGATTGACCAAAGACAGAGAGGTTGCTCGAGAGAGAGTTGCTAGGAAGAGGATGGCTTTGAAGAGGCCTCGTGGGAGAGGCTGTCCTCCCTTAACAGAGGCCTGGGTCGGTTCAATTCAATTAGGTCGGCCAAGGGGAATGATGACGGTTGGTATTACTTATCTTCTCGTTTGTTTGTGTGCAAAATGTATTTTCATGACATTTATGTAATTTGCCAGGTTCTTCGGAAGGGACTGTGAGGGATTCTTTCCATTTGCTCACCCTTCTTGAATCTGGAGTCCCATTGTTGGGGTGGGGGTGGTGGGGGCGGCGCCGGAGGGGTGGGGGGCGGGCTCGTTCATACTTCTGCGGGAGTGAGGCAAGGCGAGTCGAGGCTCCCGCCTTATCTTCATCGAGACCAATTCTGAGGTGGGACAAGGGGTCGTTGATCAGACGGAGAGTGATGCTCCTCGGAGAGAAGGAAATGCTCATCTTCCCGATGTCGACTTTCCCCCTCCTTCTGTTCAAGAGGGGTTGGTTCCGCTTGAGTGATGTTCTCAGACGATAAAGAAGCTGGTGTCTGGAAACTATGCTCTCATTGACAGGGAGATCGAGTGGTTTCTTGCCAACATGTTGAATGGAGACTATCATTCTATTCTGATTGACATGTTCTTGTCTCATGCCTTCGAGAGGAACTTGAGGTCGATGGATAAAAGGGACATTCCAATCAGTTGACTGTTATCATGCCCTTGCCTGACAGGCTTCACACTTTCAGACTCTCTTTTTGGACAAAGCCAAGGAGGACATCGTGCGTTCTGTCTCGAGTGGTTCGGAATTTGAAGCAGAAACTCTCTATGCCGGAAGGGAAATTGGAGCTTTCCCTCGAGGGGCGGCAGAAGATGCCCAACAACATGAAGAGGTGGCGGCTCTTCTGAAGGAAACTAAGGAGCTAAAAGAAAAAAAAATCTTTGATAGTCATCAGGGAGGCATATGTCAAAGATATTTCTCTCCAGATTACAATTGGTACCTCTCTCATGATTGAGAGGTTTGTGAAGCACAAGATAGTGGATCTTAAGTGGCAAAACATGAAAGAATTTGGGAAGCTTCTCTCAAATTCTGAGAGCGAGGAGTTTACGTACCAGGAGCTTTGTTGGCACCGACGGGTCCAGGGGGCAGACTCAGGGGAGTCCTTGAATGCTCAAGGTTAGAGCCGCCCGTTTTGTATGTTTTTGTTCTTCTTTTCTTTTTGTCGCAATATATGAAAATTTTTTAGGCGGGGGTTTCATCATCCCAGCCTTTTTCTCCCTTATATGTTAATTGCTGGAATGCAAGAGTAATTTTAGTGTTATGAGTTGCTGGCGAGTGTGCGTGTATTTCACATATACGGTCGTCGTAGATTCCTTGTGAAGCTTGTCCTTGGCGGGCTTTAATGCTATAGTTAAAGCGCAGGACTATCGTTGACTCACCCCTCACGGAGCTTGTCACTGCTTGGTGTCGATATGTCCCATAGGCCGCAGGTAATAGTTAGACACACGTCACAGAGCTTGTCGCTGTCGGGTGCTAACGTTTGAAGTATGACACATGACGATCGTTCACGCACCGCTCGTCTAGTTTGTCGTTGCCAGTTGCTGATGCATCCCATAGTCCACAAGCGATAGTTAGATATCCCTCATGGAGCTTGTCGCTGTCGGGTGCTAAGGTTTGAAGTAAGGCGCAGGAGATCGTTTATGCACCCCTTGCGGAGCTTGTCGCTGTCGAGTGTCGATACATCCCATAGGCCACAGAAGATAGTTAGACACCCCTCACGGAGCTTGTCGTTCCTGGTGCTAACATTTAAAGTAGGACGTAGGATGATCGTTCGCACACCCTTCGCGGAGCTTGTCGCTGTCGGGTGTCGATATGTCCCATAGGTCACAGGCGATATTTAGACACCCCTCGCGGAGCTTGTTTCCGGGTGCTGATATGTCTCAAAGGCCACTTGACGATCTTTGCATGGATTGATAAGTTTTTAGCCCTTCACGAAGCCTGTTTTCCGAGCGTAACGGTGCCAGTTCTTTGAGCGTGATTGTTTCACTTCCCCAAGTATAAGCTCGTTAGTTTCCTGAGGGTAAAAACAATTAGGGGGAGTACTGTTAGCGCTATTGAATATGTGAAATCCTTAACTTTTAGATGCCATGAATGTAAAGAAGCCTCTTTATTATATTAATCTTTTAGAAAATAAGAATGGTTATACAAAACAATTATGACATGTTCCTTCTACCAATAGAGATATCTTTAAGGAAATAATTTTTGTAGGTCGTCACCACTCCAGGTTCGAGGGTCATCGTTTCCTACAAATGTCTTCAGTTTGCATGCTTCGGGTCCAGCTCTCTGATGGATGATGTAGGGGCCATTTCAGGTTTGATATAGCTTCCCGATAGCTTGCCTTTTGGTGGCGGTGTCGGCCTTCTTCAGTACCAAGTCCCCTGGGCCAAACATCTCTTTGCGTACTTGCTTGTTGAAATATTTGGTTGTTCTCCGCTTAACCTCTTCTTGGCAGAGGGCTGTGTTGGCTCTATTTTCCTTGGCCGGATCTAGGGCTTGTCTGACTTCTTCGTCGATCTCCTCAAGCCACTCTCCTAGATCGTCCTCGTTGAAAGCTGCGGCGGAGAGTACCACTAACTATGGTTATTGTATTTGACCGGTAACATGGCTTCTATTTCATGGGACAACATAAAGGGGGTCTATCCGGTGGATGTGGACGGAGTTGTTCAAATCTCTAAGAGTACCGAGGGGATCATGTCTGTCTATTTGCCCTTTGCCCTTTTCACAATTTTCCTTAGCAAATTTAGGATAATTTTGTTTGCAGCCTCTGCCTGTTCGTTAGTTTGAGGGTGATGTATGGAAGCAAACTTAAGATTGATCCATTGATTTTTACAGAAGTCTTGATCTTCTTTCTTGGCGAATTGGGTCCCATTATTTGTAACTATGACGAAAGATAATTTGTATCGACAAATCAGGTCAGTCCAGATGAATTTTCGGACTAGTTTTGCTGTTATGTGTGCCAAGGGTTTTGCCTTTACCCACTTGGAAATAGTCGACGACCAACAGTAAAAACTTTCACTATTCTTTTGACGGGGGAAATGTCATAGAATGTTGATGCCCCACTGGGCAAACGACTAAGGATTGACGATCAGATGAAGTTTTTGGCGTGGTTGATGGCGCAATGGTTCGTACTTCTGACATTGCGTGCACCTTCGAGAATGTTCTTCGTCGTCTTTGAGTGAGCTTGGCCATAAGTAACCTTATCGTTGAATTTGGTGAGCTAGCGTTTTTCCTCCAAAATGACTCGCATTCCTCGACTTGAACTTTTCGAAGTATGTCTTCAACCTCATCCTCCCAATGCATTTTAGGCATAAGGTCGTGGTCGAATTTTTGAAGAGTTTTCCTTCGATTAAAAAGTATTGGACAGATTTATATTTGAATCTGCTACGATCGATGATTTCTTCGTTGTTCTCCTCCGTATTTAGGTATTAGATGTATGAGTTAATCCAGCTTTTCTTCTCCTCCTGATGTATCTCTATTGCTAGTGGTTCTTCGATTGAGGGTCGATCGAGTCTTTTTGATAGCCCCTCTCTTAGATGTAGGCTTCGGGATAGGAGGTCGGTGACTTGATTTCCTCCCTTCGAACATGTTCGATTCTGGAGCTAGTAAAATGACCGATCTCCGTCTTCACCTTCTCTAGGTACGTCGTCATAGTCTCGTCCATGGTTTCAAATTCCTCGTTGATCTGATTCACTATGAGTTGTGAATCAGTCTATACCATTATGTGGAGGACTCCTATCGTTGAGGCTTGACGAAGTTCTGCAATCAAAGCTTCATATTTTGTTTGGTTGTTAGTCAAAGAAATATTTACCTCAATTGAGTGGTGGACATTTTCCCCTATGGGGTTGCACAAGAAAACTTCAAGTCCAACACTTGATTGGCCAGACACCCCAGCGATAAACAGGGTCCAGGTCAATCCGTCAGATCCTCGTTCGCCCCTCTTTATTCAGAGAAATCTGCTAGGAAATTTGCAAAAATTGTGCTTTTATTGCCGTTCAGGGGATATAGGAGATAAAATCGCTGAGTTCCACTGCGTTAGAGTAGTCGACCAGAATGCTCTAGCATCGTAAGAACAGATTTTAGTGGGTACACTGAATGCTGCTTTTCGAAGTGACCAAGGCGAATGTCAGTTTCTACATTATGGGATATCGAAGTTCAGTGCCTTTGAGAAACCGGTTGGTGTAGTACACTGAATGTTTTTCGAAGACTTCTCTGACCAAGACCGAACTGACGGCTTATGGGCCGACTCCGAGGTAAAGATAAAGCTTTTCCTTCAGCTCCGGGCTACGAAGGAGGGGAGGAGAGACGAAGAACTGCTTGAGATTCTTGAAGGCCTCTTCTCATTTCGGTGTTCATTCTAAGTATTTAGATCTCCTAAGTACTTTAAAGAATGGGGCACACTTATCATCTGACTTGGAGATGAACCTGCTCAAACTTGCTATCCTGTCGGTTAGCTTCTGAATTTCCTTGGTGTTTTCAGGAGGGCATATCGAGGAGTGCTTTGATCTTTTCCGGGTTGGCCTTTATTCCTTCAGGAGTTAGCAAATACCACAAGAATTTGCTTGTAGGGGACTCAAAGGTGACTTCAATGGGTTTAGTTTCATGTTAAACTATTGAAGTGTTAGTAAGATTTCTTTTAAATTCTGGACTCTTAACCAATACATCATCAATATACCCCTAAATGCTCACTCCTTTTTGATTTGCAAATATTACATTCAATCGATATACACATCAATGCTCACTCCTTTTTTATTTGCAAATATTACATTCATAAGGCGTTGGTAAGTCGCCCTGTCATTTTTAAGCCCAAAGTGCAATACATTATAACAAAAAACTCCCTCACAAGTAATAAAAGCGGTTTTCTCGGCGTCAGTTGGGTGCATCTTGATCTAATGGTGTCCGAAAAATGCATTAAGAAAACTCAGGACTGAGTGATCGATTGCCGATTCCACCAAGGCCTTGATTATCGGCAGGGGATAAGACTTTTGGACAAGTGGAATTCAGGTTGGTGAAGTCGACGTACATCCTCCATTTTCCATTGGCTTTCTGGACCATCACTACGTTGGAGACCCAGGTGGAGTGCTCTTATCTTCCCCGAATGTATCCCGCCTCGTCGAGCATTTGTACTTCCTCTCGGATGGTCCCGCCAACGTCATGGTTGAACTCTTGATCTTTTGCTTCATGGGTCGAGCCAACGTTCAACTTGTCACATGCGACATCGATTGGCATGACCGACATCTCAGCGGCCATCCACACGAAATATCTTGGTTTTCTCGGAGGGTTTGGATCGACAACTCCCTGTGACCTGCATTAAAAGCTTCGTTTATTAGAAAGCATTTACCTGGTTCTCCTTCGACCGTCGGAACCTCACGGTGGCTTCGCTGGTCTCGAGGTCACCTTCTCTCACATTTTGGATATCTAGGGGATCATGCTCTGCATTGCTTATAGCCCGCTAGTAGCAGATCTGCGACTGCTCCAGGTAACCTTTGACTGTGATAATTTCATTTCCAGGAAACTTGACAACAATGTGGTATGTAGAGACTATCGCTTTGAAATTGTTCAACAGCGGTTAACAAAATATAGTGTTATAAGGGGCGAATCCATCATGATAAAATCTTCTGTGAATGTAAATTGTTTTTTGTTTTCTCCCCAACCTATCGTGAGCCCGATCACCCCCAGTGCATCATTCCTTTTGCCCGAGAACCCATACAGCGGACTGGTTGGTGCGGTCATCCGATCGGTAGTGAGGCTCAGCCTGTCGAATACCTGTTTGAATAGTATATCCACATAATCTCTTATATCAATGAGAATACTTCCCACTTGTTAATTGTTTATTATCACCATCATTGCGATGGCATTTTTATATGGGCTTTCCTTTTTGGGGAAGATTCTCGTCAGTGAAATAGATAGGTAGATGACCCTTGGGTTTCAGGGCAATGGTGGCTCGCTTTCTTCGACGACCCTTGGGATACACAGAGTTCCCATGTTTGTTGTCTCTTCCAGCTTGTCCTCTTGGGTGACTAGCTTTCTCCGAAGATTGCGGGCACGTACCCCACACTGTGAATGGCGTTGGTGCGGATGGGCCAGCTGGTTGCTCCTCCCGCGGGAGGCTTGCATTGCCTTTGGGTCGCGGTTCCAGGGGTGACAAATTCTTTCAACTTCCCATCCTTTATCAGCTCCTCGATCAGGCTTCGCAGGTTTTTGCACTATTTTGTGTTGTGTTTGTGATCTTTGTGGTACATACAGTATTTTCTGCTATCTCGAAGAAAAGCTTCGGCCCTCATCAGTGTTACTTTCCTGGAGAACCCCTTATGCTGGATGGCGCCCACTATCTCTGCCATGGATACCCTTGGTGGGGTTTTGCTGGGAACCCTGTGATTATACTAAGACGATTGGTGATTCTGCGCCTTGGTTTGTTGCCTTTGGTATTCCTTATGTTGGGTGGAGTGATTGTTCGGATGACTCTCGTTGCGGGGCTGGTTTGACGATCGTGAGCTTTGCTTGCGTTGTCCTCTACTGTCTTGTGTTGGTTTTTTCCGTGTCTCTGTTTTGCAGGCTCAAGGGCGTTCTCGTAGGCGACGATGTATTTGTTGGCCATCTCCAACAACTTCCAATCTTTGTGGCACTGCGAGTTCGAGGTCGAAACGAAACCTCTCCGACCTCACTCCTTGCATCAGCGCGGCTTGGCCCATGTTAGGCTTCAAGTCCTTGACATCTAAAGTTTCGCTTTGTAAGTGTGCCATAAACGATCGTAAGCTCTTGTTGGCCCCTGCTTCATCTACCACAGGGATCGGGCGCTTTTCGTAGGCCTCAGGGCACTGGCAAACTGCGACAGGAAAAGTCTTTTGAACTTTGCAAAATAGGTGATTACCCCCACGAGCAATCCGTCGAACCACCTTAATGCGGTCTATCTCAGCGTCATGAAGAAGAACTTACACTTGAGGGCATCAAAAATTTTCAACAGGCATATGGATGATTCAAACAACGCAAGGTGGTCATTGAGATCTGGCCGTCCTTTATACGTCTCTAAGATGGGTATCTTGAACTTCTTCGGAGGTTCAACTCCGGAGACATACAAGGGGAAAGCGTTCTTCGACTGCCTCTGCACCTCGATCCACACTGTTTGGTTCTTCTCCTTCACGGGGGAGAATCCGGCGTTGTCTTGGTATAGACCATCGTTGGGCTTTTTTTGCAAGTGGATTCCCCTCCTTCCATTGTTGGCTGGTGGTTCCCCTTGAAGAGGGTTGAGTGTTCTATGTCGTGCTGGCTGTTCTCCTGTAACTGGGGTTGCTCCTAGGGCAACGACCGCCCTAAGGACTTCTTCGAACTGTCTTGACACTTGTTTGGTGATATGAGTTCCCAAATCTTGCAGATATTGTTGAATGAATTCTTCCATAAACTCTCAGGTGCATGCTGCTTCTTCGTTCCTCTGACTAGACTCTTCTGGTTGTTGTTGCCGGGTTCCTTTTCTTATTGACGACATATTTCCATACTCACCACACCTTAAAGGATGATGAATCCAAAAATGTCTAGGAAACACACTCAAGGAATGAAACGTTCTATTAGGAAGCGATTAAGAGAGAGTGTGTGTGAGAAAGAGCGAGAGCAGTACTAGACAGACAAAAATGTGTCCTTTATTCGTAATATGAATATCTATTTATAGGCCTAGGTTCCAATATTACAAAAGTACATATTAGCCCCCTCATTATTAACTTTTAAGGGGGGTTTTTGGTAATTAGAGAGTTATTTGCATATAATAAAACCGTGAGCCTATTCGATCGATGAGGGTGGTCGATAGCCTATTAAGCCTTAATTCAGTTGATATATAGCCCGAAAGAGTGATTCACGCCGATCTTCCTAAAGGCTGGTTACCGTCCTACGAGATTTTCTCTTGGCGCTTTCTACCGATCGTTCGTATATGGTGCCTCCTTCGCCAATAGTCATCTGGAAACGATCGTCAAAGGCTTCGCTCGGTAATCCACATCTTCTTCCTGAGTCGTCCATCTGCTTTGAGATTTGTGCAGACACATTTTTATGTGTACAATAATGATATTGTTTAATTCAAGTTTAATGTTTTTGGCATGATAAGCTCTGTTTAATTTTAAATCTTACATATTTCATCAATTTACAGGGATATTCTCATGTTTCATATTGTGATTGTTATATTTTGACATAGAATAGCCAAGTTTATTTTTTCCCATTCTTAATAAGATTGTTACATATATTTACTTTAATATGTGCTGTGATCTGCCCATCTTTGACATACTTCCCATCATATAAACAAGCTGACCTAAAGAAATTGAGTTTATAATTTCTTTCACAGCTAGATCGGTATTATCGTAATGTGGTTACTGTTGTGGAAAGCTTATAGCTTAGGTTGGAAGGCCCCAGAGCCTGAGAGTTTCATAATTGCGGTCATTAGGGCAGCCTTTTTTAATTTTAAAATTGAAAGTCTATTGTTTGTCTTCGTTGTGTTTATATGAACCCTTTGCTAATTAATTTCAGTTTATTTTTTGTGCCTCTCATCCTGGATTCCTATTTCTGCTTAAGAATTTTTTTTTTAATTATTTTGAGGGAGTTTAACTTTTCTTATCTTTTCTAAGGTGTTTTCTTAAGAATACTGAATAACCTTTTAGATTTGGCATAAATTTGTGAACATCTTATATTTTCTTATTGCTTTGCACATCTATTATGCATTTTTAATGAACATTAGTTAACTTATTCTAGTTCGTTCTTTAAATAGCTTTATTCTTTATGGGCATTAACAATCAGAGTCTCTTACCTTTCTAAACACATTTTTGACAAATAAGACTTAATGCATACAATATTATTAGTCCTACAAGCAGATTGTAATTGTATGAACAATTCATTATATCTGAAGGCATGTGGAATTGATATTATCTTGATGTACTGTATGCTGATCTATTCTCAGATCAACCAATATAATATTTTGTTCCTTAATTCTAGCTTTTTTTAATAGTTTATAAGTTATAACCATCTAATTATTCATGGGATATTTTATATATTGATTATTAGGTTCATAATGGAATGATTTGCAATTGAAATTTTGCTCTGCTCTCTCACTTTCCCATTTGGAATTATATCATGTAAAAAAAAAATGATAATTTTTAGACTCAATTGTTTCTCTTAGAAACATGCACTTTCGAGGTAAATTCTTATGTTATTGCAAAAGTCCTAAATGTTTTAACGAAGTGAATTCTTCTAGAACTTTTGATGGTAACGACAATGTTGAAATTTTTTTTTCTTTTTTCATTTGTCTGCGGCTTCTTTTGCTTTCTCACTCTTCTTCCATAAAATTCTTAACCAAAGTTGATCAATGGTTCTTAGATACTTTCATCGCTTTACCTACTAGGTTTTTTTAGTGTAAAAGATTTTTGCTGTTCTTTTTTTTGTTTTTTTATTTTTATTTTTGAGCACTACCTTAAGCTACCAACATTTATGTCAAGCATCTGATTGCCCTTTGATCCAAGCTATAAACAAGTTACTACTTTTAATAATACAATTTCATATGCCGTCTTTGTGAAGGTTTGATTTGCTCTCCATTTCATTTTTTCTTTTAATCTAATTTCAGATGACAAATATAGGAATTTCTTATTTCTACAGTGCCCACCATTTTCAATCCATTGCTATATTTTTTTTTGTTAGAATTAACTCAACATATATTTTTTAATAATTTGGGCACATTTGATTGATTGTGAAATCATCCTTCTTAAAAATATTACTTTTTCATGTTTATGATATAGTTTGTTGTTGCAATTTCAAGTTTCTTTACCTTCGTGTTTTTGCGAGATTCTTTATGTTTTTCTTTACAGGTATTTTGAATGGTCATTTATCAACCCTTGCAATCATTATAATTTTATGTTTGTTGCATTTATAGGTATGCTTGTAAAGGGGATTTACGAATTATGGGGAGAGGGCACCACCCATGATGATTTAGAAAAAGCTATTAGATGTTTCCCTGATGAGAGAAAGTTGCCATATTTGAAACCAGAAAGCTCGTTCCGCATTGTAATCGACACTTTTGGCAAGGTTATCAGCTTTGAAGAACAAAATGTGCGCATCCGTGGACTCAGCTACATACCATTCAAGGTCTGTTAGGCAATTTCTAGAGCCATCAGTTGTAAATACTGATTAGGCTATTGGAAATTTTATTCTTTAGATTGTGGAAACTATTATAATAATATTTTCCTGCTTTTTGGTTGGATCATACTAAGTTTCTCTTAAATCATTTATAACACAATGCGTGCTTTTTATTTGCATTTTTTTATCTCAATTGATGCTTTCGTCATCATCATGATCATCATTAGACTTTTTTAGGGCCAGCTCAATGAATTTTTATGCTCTATTCATTTCTTTTTGAGTGTTGCATAAAGTATTGACTCTATTTTGCACATAAGTTTTGGTTTTTTCTTTCTTCTCCTTAACTAATCACATTTTTTTATTAGTCAAGGTGGAGCTACTCTGTAGGTATTTGAAAGAAAATAGGACGATTTACATACATACCACTCAATTCCTATGTATTTACATATCTGACACATAAACTTTAATCTTTTCATATATGACATCTTACCTATGCAGAAAAAGTGTATTTCACTTTTTAAAAGTTAAAATACTTGTATTTTTTATGTGATGTGAAAGATTTGGGAAGTATAAATGTAAAAAAGTAAAATTTAGGTGTTAAATATGTAAATACATTGGAATTGTGTGGAATGTATGTAAAGGCCCATTTATAGGAAGATTTTGGTGGTGCATTCCTTGTCCTCCTTTGCATATCTCTAAAGTATCTTTAGTCTATGTCCACTGCACATTAGCTTCAATAGATTCCACTTCCAATAATCTTTAGAATATAGCCATTTCTAAATTTATCTGTATTCTTCTTATCATTCTCAAATCAGCCACACTGGGCTTGTATATTAGTGATTAGCTTATCTCGTAGCAGCTAGATTTATCTAGCATTGTTCTAATTCCCAATTTAGAATATTTATATTTTAGTCTCTATTATATTC
>NW_018225195.1:37228-37486 GCF_001263595.1 Phalaenopsis equestris | reverse complement strand
GAGTTAAGGTAAGGCTCATTTGACCATTCTAAGCTTAATTGGTTTGCATTTGGCCATAAGTCCAAGAAGGTGCATATGACCAAAGCTTGTGTTTGGACTAGGTTAGACATGTCAATTGGCCCAATTAAATATGACATTTGGTGTAAGAGACCATGACAAAAAACTTTCATAAAGGGTGAAAGTCATTTTGAGGTCAATTGGTTAATCAATTTGGTGGATTTTTTATTTTTGACCCATTTTAAGCATGTTGGGCTAAGT
>NW_018225195.1:34706-36485 GCF_001263595.1 Phalaenopsis equestris | reverse complement strand
TAGACCTCAACCAAAAGTGAGGTCAACAGTTGTCTTTATATGTTTTAGTGTTTAAGACTTGCTTTTAGTATTTGTGTTACTTAGGTGTTTAATTGTAAAATATTGTTAAGTGTTTGTACTTAGAAAAATTTTCTCATCCAAGACTATTTGAGAAATAAGTATTTAACTATATTTGTACTCATTTGTGAATTAATATAAGTTTGTTTGTGTCAAATCTTGTGTTGTTTTAGCCTTGAATTGAAATAGTTATTAAGGAGAATTTTGAGATAAAGTAGAGTTACAGGAAGTTGAAAATAGTCATTTAAGTGATATGAGACCATTTAGGGGTGGTTTACTTAGGCTAATAGTGCATTTTACTTTAATTTGAAATTGTTAAAAATCGTGCACTAGCGCCTAAGCGCCACATCTCGTGCTTAAGCTCAAGCAAACCCGAGAGGTAGGTGCCTAAGCACCACTTATTCGCGCTTAAGCGACAATTCATGAAAATCAATTTGCGAACGTTCGAAAGTGAATTTTTGAACCAAAAATCACCATTTTTATGTCTCCCACCACCTTCAACCTCTCAAAACGTAATTTTGGAAGGCTAGGGCACGTCTAAAGTGAAGATTTCTTGGTGGAATCAAGTAAAATTTGCTAGATCCAAGTTCCTTGAGGTAAGAGCATTACTTATATGTAAAAATTTAGGATTTTCACCATGTATTTTGAGCACATTTGGACAAATTTAAAAATTCACTATTCATGGTGAAAAAATGAGGAAAAATCTATTGAAATTGCATGGGAAGTTTAGTTTGTGCTTTTGGAAGTTTAGTTTAGTGATTTAAACTTGATTTTTGATGTTGTTATTGGAATTTATCACATTTGTAGAATGGCATCAAGAATGAAGAGGAGCAAAGGCAAAGCCCCTTTTGATTTGAGTAAATTTGTTAGTTCAAAAGCTCAACATCGGCATAGTGATGCGTTGCAATCACGCAAACTAATACGCAAACTAATTCAGGAGCGATAGGAGCGATGTTTTAGAAATTTAGGTGGAGACGTGGAAGATTTAATTGTTTACCGACAGTGAGAACAATTTCGTTATTTCTCTGCTGTGGCAGTTATATCTATTGTGAGTGAGTTCTATGAAAATCTCTCTGAAGCTGAAGAAAATTGAGCTATGGTTTGAGGAAAGTTGGTACCTTTTTTGCCACAGGTAATCAACTTGTTTTATCATTTACCACCGGATAAATTATGTTTTTTATGCAAATTATAGTCCTACTGAAGCGGAGTTAGACGAGATTATTTCTTACTTGACTATTGGGAGAGGACTTTGAAAGATTACTAATGAGAGGAGAGTCATTTTCCCAACTTCAAAGTTATGTGCACCTTCAAAGGTCTGACACTATTTCATTTCTGCTTGTCTGCTTACGACCAATCATCTCAGTGAAGTGAATAGGGAAAGGGCGACGTTGAACTATTGTATTCAAGAGGGGAAGCTCATCAACATTGTAGCTTTGATCTGTCAGATTATCATCAATTCTGCTACAGCTATTACAACTATAGGTTTGATATTTGCTTCCTTGATCTTTTCTTTTTGTGAGTAGGCTGAAGTTAAATATGATAGCTGGGAGTAAGTGTTATTACCTCTAAAGCTAATCAATAAGGTGAATGTGAAGACTTATTCTGAGAATTTAATTTTTAATTGGAGAGGAGGATTTTCTCAGAGCTATGGAATGGAGACGTCTGCTGCTTCTACCTTTGATGCTTCTACATCTACGCCATCTTCCTCACGTGCTTCTACAT
>NW_018225195.1:32784-34696 GCF_001263595.1 Phalaenopsis equestris | reverse complement strand
CACAGGATCAATTAATCAGGAGGAGGAGGGATAATATTAATTTTACCGCTGATATGGTACAAAAGTTAGAGCATTTTGCAGAGCACACTGGTAGGTATAATAGGAGAAAAAGTGATTATGAAGAGAAATTTCACTCATCTTTGGAGAGCCTCATTAGGAGTAACTAATGAATGCAATTTCCTTTATATCCTAGATACCCTGATTATGAGCCTGCAAAAGTTTGGGATAGCGGTGATTCAGAGGATGAATAGTAGAGCAGAGAGATTTATTTTATGATTGTAATATGATATGACCTATGTGATCCGGGTTTGCTACATTTGCATCTTTATGTTGGTCTGAACTATGTGATGTGGTTTGTGCTTTTATGTTCAAGTGAGAATTGTGATGTGATTGGTTTTCATGTTTTGGACTTGAGACATGTATGTATGTTTACTTGTTTAGATATTGTGATGTGTTAGACTTCTATTTTTAATTGTATTGTAATGATTGTGTTAGTGAGAAGTTTGTTTTAAAAATCTAGGTTAGTAACTATTGTGAGTTTTGTGATTTAGTTAGTTTAGAACTTAACTTAATTCTATATCTGCTGTAAAGTTGAAAATCTTGCTAACTTAGGTCTTAAATTTGAAACTTAGGAAATTACTACCCTGTATTTTTCTTTTATCATGTTAGTGTGTTTGTTTTTATGCTGAGATCGTGAAATCAAGTTAGTGTGTTAGTTTAATTTTATGTTTATACCCACTGCTTAGAAGTCTATTGAATCTCTACATGTTAAAAAGAAATGAAAATATAAAAAATTCTATCAAAAATTAATTTTACTCCTATTTTTAGTTTTATACTTGTATTATTAGGGTTTAAAAATTCCTGTTAGTATGTTATTTTAAATTTTGATTCTTGCTTATAAATATCTGATGCTAAACTGTTTAATCTGTTAAAAATTTAAGTTGAGAGGGGGATAAAAAATATTTTTAAAACTAGAATTTTATTTGTTCTCAAATGTGCTACAAGTGAATTTCATTTGAAAAGAAATAAATTGATTATGTATATAAAGTTATATTACGGAAGAAAATTTTGATTTTAGAAATGAGTAAGAAATTTGGTTAAAATTTTATTAATGAAGAAAAACTTTAAGTTAAAAAGTTTTTAGATGAGAAAATGATTAATATAAGTAACTATCTTTAATAAGAAAAATTGTAATTTTAAAAAAATTAGATAATTTAGGCTTTAGGCTTTTATTTTTAATACTTAAATTTCTTTTCTTAAAATAATTTTCAAAACTATTATTATATTTGTAAGTAAAAGACTTATATCAAGACTTTCCTTTAGGAAAAGAGAAGTGGATTCAAATTCATTAAAGGCCTATCCAGATAGAGTAATCCTTGTCTTAAAAGAAAAAGAAAAGAAAAAAAGAAAGAAAAGAAAAAAGAAAAGAAAAAAAGAAAGAAAAGAAAAATAAAAAGAAAAAGAGAAAAAAAAATTTCGAAGAAGCTTGAGGATTAGTGCCTAATCACAAATTGGTTGCACATTTGATCTTTTTAAAGTATAAGACTTGAGAAACTCTTAAGCTTAGGGATATAATATAGTATGTAAATTTATTTAAGATAAAAATTTTTAAGTAGAGAAAATAAAACGACTAGATTCTAAATTTGAAAAATCTACAATATTTCTAAATTAGATAGGAACTCATATTTTCATCTTTCTTAACATTAAGAATTTCTAAACTTTAAGTCTAAACTTTAAGTTGGTCTCATTTATTGAATATTTTTTCTAAATTAGACTGCTATATTTCTAAATTAAAATTTTAGTAACTCCTAGAACAACTCATATACATATCATACATATTTAGTTTTTAAAGATTGAAGTGTCACTTGAGTGTCACTTGAGGATTAAGTTTGGGGGATTTTGATACACCTAA
>NW_018225195.1:0-32614 GCF_001263595.1 Phalaenopsis equestris | reverse complement strand
TTGAATAAAAGGGTTAAAAATGTGCAAAAGAGTTTTGGTGCCTAAGTGTCAGATCCGGTGCTTAAGCGCCGGTTGTCCGTTGTTGAAGCGCCGGTTGAACAGAGAAGGCCATGCCTAAGCGCCAGAGGCCCCATGATTAAGCACCAGTGGCAGTTATTCGACGAGTAAATTTGGTTTTTAGGAATTTTTAAGAGGTTTTTGAGGCACCTATTGGCTTAATAGGAGGTTATTACCACCTTTGACGAAAAATATCACAAAAGGATGCATCTATTGAGGCAATACATCAAATCTAGACATATTTTGAAGAGAAACCAAGGCACCTATTGGAAAATTATAAAAGAAAAAAAGATTGGGACTTTGAAAGAGGTCCTGAAAGTATTGGAAAGTTTTGAAAGTTCTCATTTGGGGAGTTAGTTTGGAGAGATTTTCAGGCACCACTTTTACTTTTGTTTTATCCTTTTTGTTATTTTATTTTGAGTGATTATAAAGAGAAGAGAATCAAAGGAACTTCAAGAGTTTGGTGGAGGACTTGAGATAAATTTTTATGTTTTTGTTTTGAGTCTACTTTTAGTTTTACTTGAGACTTGTTGTTGGTTTGACAATGATTTCTTCTTTGAAACTAAAGTTTGGTTTTGTTTTCTCCATGGATTCTAAATAGTTTTCTTTATCTTTCTTTTTAAAATGATAAGTAATTAATTTTTGGATGGAAGTTGTGGAAAGTAGTGATCTTCAATGATGAAAGAAGTTGTGATGATTTAAATCCATGCACGTCATTTACTTCTTGATTTGGCCAATCCAATTGTTAAAATTTATTATGAGAACATGTAAGAACCGGGCTGGTATTGTCTCAGTCAACAATTGAAGAGAATCACATGAGGTTGTATGAATGAGAATGTAGTTCATATGATTGAGTGCAAATAAAAAGGGAAATATTCACTCAAGGGTGTAGGGTTAGAGAACCTTAAAGTGATAGGTTAAAGCCACCAACTTGGTTTATTGTTTTAGGTTCTTTAGGTTCTGATACGAGAATGTTAGCCCCCAGGTGGAGGGAATCGAGGGAACTATAGAGTGAGAGCTAGTATCTTCCCTGCCTAGCTGGTCTTCAGAACTATTCAAACTTTAAATTAGCCTATATTTTATATAGCATCTATAGTAAGTATAAAGAATATTTGTGCTCCTATTTGGTACAACACAATTTGCATAGTTCCACAATAGAATTCCTATAATTATTTCTGAATCATAACTAGAAGGAAGATATTTTCATATTTAGTGTCTTTCTTCTACAAAAATAATAGTTATTTTTATAAATTGTTATTGTTCTATCAAAATAATGAAAATACCAAAAATATTTAAATTTTAATTACTGTAAAAGTAATCTTTTGTTTAGATAATTATCTTTTTTTTAAATAGAAAGTTTGCTAATTAATTGTGCATATTGCGTGTTGTCACTGTGGGTTCGATATTCAGGTTTTAATCAAAAAGTCCAATATTACTTGATAACGATACGTATACTTGCGTAGTATCCCAATATATATAAATTAAAAATTAAATTCTTATTTTTCTTCAGGATCAAGTTTTTGATTTTGTTTCAAAATAAGGAAATATAAGTGAATTATAATCTGAATTATTGTTGTACTGTGCATATTAGCAGTATCCAGGGATCAAGCTTCAATGTCCAAATATTCCAATGTTCGTAAACTCATTATGTTTAGTGATGCTCCTGGGTCTACCAAGACTCTGGACAATACAAATCTACCGATATTAACAAAGATGTAGAGCTATCGGTTATGGTAGGTGATACTAAGAACCAAGTCTTCATCTATGAATGTTATCCTAGGCTATTCTTTTAACGAACAAACTTCATCCGAGGATGTGCTGGCCAATTGAGCTAAGAAAATCTATGGGTCAAACAAGGCTCTAATCAGAGAATCTCTCATCTCCTTCGATAGGGTTAGCACGTTGTAGATGCTTAATTTGGTCGGATACCTCCTAAGATGAGCTAGCATGTTATAATAAAATTTGTATAATCCTCTGATTTTCACTTAGCTATGTGGCTCTTCCACTGGTGGAGGGGGAGATATCTCTTCTCGAGTGACTATTTGTTTTCCTTTATCCACTAGAGCTATTTTTAGAGGTAATATCTTTCAACTCCTTAGATTTACTTAAGTAATTTCCTCTCCCTGAAATGTTGTAGATAAAATTTCTAGTGTCTCTTCTTCTTCATCGGAGAGATCTAAGTTGATAGCAAGCGGTGCACCATGGTACTCGAGGACTGGTCCCTCACTCTCGGTGCTATTGTAACCGGCATTGTCAACGTCTTCTTCATTCTCACTAACAGGCTCATCAGACTCAAGTATGATTTGAGGCTCAGTTTGGGAATCGAGATCGGCGTTAGATTGAACAAAATCAGTGACGTTAAAACTTAGCCGAAATCATAATCTTTATATTAATAATACCCCAGTGGGGCAAAAAGCTAATATTACATGGTTAGAGGTTCGAGGATTTTCTTCCCCGAACCTGAGATAACCAATTTAATAGAGGCAACCCCTATCCAATCCCCCGCATTATCGGTCTTCACAACATCACACTTTTCTTTCTCTTTGGGTTGCTGTGACTTCTCTGGCAAAATCTCCAAATTTGGCTGAACAGACTGTAGACTCTGAACGACTGCCTGAGCTGAAGTAGTCTGATTTTGATCTAGTATCTTCTTGGATGACTTTCTCCAGACTGTGCTCCATCTATGTTTTTCTACATATGGATATATCAGAATAATTGGCTCAGTCAAAATCATATTCATCGATCCTTTTTAGGTTCTTCTAAATATTCCTTCGGGATAGTTATAATTCCCTCTTTAAAGTTTCTCTCGAGCCAGTCCTTGAAGACAAAACAATCTTCTATCGTATGTCCCAACATCTTGTGGTAGGGGCAAAAATTGGGATTCTCTTTTCTGTCAACTTCTTCCAGCTTCTTTAGCTTTGGCAATCTGAACTCTAGCTTTTTCATTAAGTTTTTGAACATCTTTGGCACAGCCTCATATTTGAAAGAATACACTCTTTTCCTTTGTTTTAAAAGAGTCAGACACGTTCTACCTTCTACTTGGTACGGTCCTCCCTGGCATGATTGTTGGCTGGATTGGCCATACTACTGTATTTGTTGCCGAGCATGCTATAACGATTGCTATGAATTTTAGTGAGAATGCTCTACCTGTATCTTTATCGATTGTATTCCCTTATCGACCGTTGCAACCGTCCCGAACTTCTTTTCAAACGCTCTGATCATTCTCAATTTCTCCGCTTTCTCTTGGGAATCCATATGTTTAACTTCCTCATGTAAACTGCTGGCTTTACTTTACAAATTCTTGAAGGACTCGATGGTGAGTCATTTGAGCTTGAAAGCTACTGGTCCATGTATGCATTTGAGTAGAATCTAAATCGCATGTTGTTCCTGTAGTTGAGGTTCACATTTCATGCTAAGCTTTCTCCACGTCAAGATATAATCCACTAGAGTCTCGTTGGGTCTTTTCTTCTCAACTACGAGATTTCCAATAAAAACATGGTGTTGTGCTCTAATAAATCTTTTTATAAACATCTATTCTAATTTAGTGAATGTCGTAATTGACCTATTAGGTAACTCAACATACCAACTAAAAACAATCCATGATAGGTGCTGACAAACTGTCGGAAGAGTAAAGCTTCATTTCCTCTAGCATTGCCACAACTGGCTCAAAAATGTGCTATATACTGCCTGGGATTTTTGGTCCCATCAAATGTCTTGAAGTTTGGTGACCCAAAACCTTTGGGGTAGGGTACGACATCAAACTCCTCCAAGTAAGGTCTACCACTTCAAATCAATGCACCACCCTTAGATTGGGTGAAGGCCTCCCAAACTTTTTGTTCGACCAATTGTTTAATATCTTTCTCTGGTATAGTACTCAGTGAAGAATCTTTCTTTTTCTGATCTTATCCATTAGAGGAGGATACTTCTCTTTGTTCATCAGTAATATGGATTATTTCAGGCTGGTTAACCCCTGGGGAAGCTACCTATTGTGACTGGGATGTCGATTAACCGTAGCCATGATGGCCATGGTGGCAACCATCTCATCCATTCTCTTTTCAATTTGGTTGATCTGTTCATCTCTCAAGAAAATGGTTCTGCATAAGTATTCGACGAGTGGTTGGGCATCGCGCGCAGATGAGGCAGCTCTAGTCTCAATGACTTAATTATCCATGAAATCTTCCTCGAGGTAATCATTGAAATCTAAATCCTCATCACCATCATTAATGGCTACACCATGTTCTCTAGCTAACTCAGAAATCTCAACTCTAAGCTTTTCAACTTTCTCTTCAATTATCGCCTTCTGAATCCTCTTGAGATTTGGAGGACTTTCCTGAACATCCTTCACTTATTCATCAAATTTTGGAGTAATAACTGCGATGATATAAGATGCTTCAGACTTTTTCTTCATTCCACCATTCTGCCTTGCGAGCTCACTAGATCGTATTGGTATGGCGACTTTGGATACCCACACTTTCTTTCTCCATGATGATGACTTGAGATGGGGTGTCTCAGTAGAGGCATCAGCATGTTGGAGAGAAGTATGCTCCCCGTAGTGAAAACCGAACACAATATCAGATAACTTCTATATCTTTCCCTTTTTGAGGAATTCTTTTGTGTAACGATTGGTTGAGTCCTCGGACCCAGACGTGCTTAACTAGTCGATGTCCTGCAGAATTTTTAGTGGTAGAGGTAACAAAATATATAATAATAACAATAGTATCAATTTGGCTTCCCTGACAGAATCTGACGGGAATACGAGCTGGCAAAGCTTAACGTCAGGCAGCCCTGACATCTTTCAGAATTTACTTTTTCTTTCAAGAGGATACTACACATCCCACTCGTTTAAGCAATTTAACCATTAAAAATCCTTCTTTAGTGGCCAATCTCTGGAACACTGTGCAAACTTTAGTGATATGAGTGAGCTTCTCCCTCTCCTTACTACGACCATGAGATGATGGTAAAATAGTAATGATTTATTAAATACTTTCATATCCATTAGTATTCATCAATGGGTGGAACCTACTCCCTCGCAGAAGTAGAGAGGTCTCCTGTAATCCAAGTTCCTCCTCGTGAGGAAACTCATAATCTGGCACTTTTTCTGAAATTTGGGCCTTAGCTGCCCTTTGAGTTTTTTGGCTATGGCTCTTTCTTTGAGATCGAGTCAACGGCGCATACTTTCAACTTGAGCAATTTTAAACACTGACGAAGAGACAATAAATTCTTCAGTTTCATCTTTTATGATTATAATCTCCTTTCCTTTAGGAGAAAAGGGAACAAAAGACTTGGCAGGTGTCGAGGGAGTAGCAGTTTTCACCTTCTTACAAGAAGGGAATTCCTTGGGACAGTTCATGTTAGATTCAGTAGAGGGCTCCTAAAATTTCGGAGCAGTGACTTTCATTATGAAGAACGGGGCTTTTCCGATTACGACTTCAAGTTCGTGAAATCTGGTTCCAAACTTGATGGTGGAGGCAACATTGCGAGCATTCAAGCTAGTTGGCAAATTGCACGAAAAGGTTAGCGTAGGGAACACCATTGGAGTAACTTCAAAAAGAAAGCTCTAGGGTTAGTTATGTGGCCAACAACTTGTAATTCTAGTGCAAACACTAAAAGTTAACAAAGGCCAATTTGTAGAATGGGCAAATTTTTTATTTTATTTTTAGTTTGGGAAGATTTTAAATTTAGTAAAAATAGTTTGAAAGCAGAAGAATTTACTTAATTAAATAAGAAAGATTAAAGAGAAATTGTAGCACGACACAATTTAATTTAATTTGCAAAGTAGCAAACCAAGCTTGAAGGGGAAAGTAAAGTTTAGGACCCAGTGCGGAACCAACTTCACAATGCACAATGCCAGGGCGGAACTAGTTCACCAACACACCTATTGGGGGTCCGACCCCATGCAAAGATAAAGTCCTAATGAGCTCCTGAATGTCTCTGTTCAAAGGTGATTGAACAAACAGTCCTGAAGTTTGAAGGAGTTGACTGTACTTCCTCAAGAAGGAAATGGGTGAAGCGTGCTAAGGGACATGGACACATTACTGATGTATGAAGATAATATTCCATGATTAATATGGAGAGAGGTGCAAGTCCCCAATGAAGTCTCCATAATTTATCAGTGCTAAAAGGGTTGCTGGGGGGTTATAAAGTTGTTGGTTGTCAGGATGGATATCCCAACACCCATTTTAATTTAATTTAATATCTAATTTGGGTAAAATAGTGTTTTAGATTTTTTTTGAAAATACAAGGCCTGACTGATGTCAGATCTCAACAGTTTAAATAAACAAGCCTAATACTGCAAATAATATATTCATCCCAAAGGATAAACACACTACTTACTGGTAAGGCTTCATTAAATAAACTAAAGATTATATGTCATCCGTTAAGTCTGTGAAACCACCTTTATTATAAGCCGACAAGTTCCTCTATTTAATATGAAGGATTAAATAGGGTTTATATTAAACTAGGTTTGAAAATGCTTCCTATAAAGGCAAGCCCCTATATTTAATTACATCTTAGATAACCAAAGTCACCTAATAAAACTATCGATAAAAATTAGGGGACATTATCTTTAAGGACTTCAAAGTACAAGGACTTTCCAATGAGATCAAATAAAGAGGCGTGAAAGGGGAATGACTCAAATTTGGAACATTTATTTTGGAATCCAAAAAGAGAGATGCTAGGGGATGTCATAGATCCGGAGGAGAACCTCGGTGACTTCCTAAAACTATCCTACTATTTGGCTTTAGTTTCAGAGATTAGAATTATCAAATGTTTCATCTTCCTAATTTTATTGATCAAGGCTTACATTTTTGTAAAATAGTCAAATAAATAGTCAGAAAGATGTGAGGATTTAGGTCGTAACGAACGACAAACTAGGAATACTTAAGCGAGTTAGGGCTTATATTATATAGGAAAACCATATAAAGACCTAAATATAAATTGAAGATTTATGTTGTAAAAGAAAACAACCTTGAAGTCCTATGGATTTCTTGTTTAATTCTAACGAATGATTATGCTGGTGTAGACATGTTTTGCTGTTGAAGATGGTCGTGCTTCACATAATGCTAGCTCCAAGCTTCTCATCATGGTGAGTTTAATTTTTCTAATGTGTCAAGTCATGATGTCAAATCAAATGTTCCCAAGGGTCTTGATTATTTAAATTTTATGGGAGATATTAAAGTTGATTAGAGCAACACCGGTTTGGGTCCTACGGTTCCCTCATTTTGACACCATTATTTTCTTTCAGATTCCCTTAGATTCCCTTACTCCAAATGAATTTACTAAACTCAACTCAATGAGTTCTATACTTTCATTAAGACCGTAGGAAATGAAGTTAACAACCGTAGGTTACCTTCTCCAAGGGATTCCCGATCATCTGATAGAGACATTTTAATTTAGTTGCCATTGTCATTTTGTGATTTTCGTGATTAAATTTTGAGTTGTCTTATATTTTGAATGTTGTGGCAGCAAATTTTATCTTGTTTAATTTTTAAAAAAATTTTGTTTTGGTTTTAGCTCTATGGTTATCCTAAAATTTTTAGTTTTGACATGCAGGGTGACATTGTTGTTTAACATGCAAGTTCAAGACAAGCACACTTGTTGATTCTTCGCGTTCCTACACATGAAACTTTAGTATATCATTGCAAGGCATATATATATATATATATATATATATACGTATATAAACATGATGCTAGCTGCTGGAGGAGAAGGTGCTCTACTGATGAAGCTCTATTGGGAGGCTTTAGTGGGAGGTGTTGCATCTGTCTTTCCAAGAGTGCTTTTACTTGCCTCTTTTTACCTTGGGAGTCAGCTTCTTTGACTCTTTTCCCTAGTACATTGGTGGGTTTTACTTCATGGGTTTTACTGTTCCATTGGTTTCTTCTGGTTTTGGCTTGCTTTTACTATTCCATTGGTTTCTTCTGGTTTTGGCCTACTTCTGCATCTGTGGGTAACCTCTTCTGGCTTTTTTGGAGGAAACCCCTTCCCCTTTGGTGTTGTGTACGGTTGGCTTGGATCTTTACTATGTGTTCTAGCTTTTATAGAGCATACACAGGTTTTTCCTGACTTTTCTGTGATTTGCTGAAGCTTTTGATATTGGGTTTGCTCTCCTAGTGTTTATGGCTACCCCTATTGACATATTTACTGATGCTCGGTGGGCTAAGGCCACTTATGCTGGGGTGGTGGGCAAGTCCACTGTTTCTTTTAGTGATCCTGATCACTTAGTCTTCCTACAAAAATTCCATGACACAACTACTAAGAAGGGTAACAACCCTTGTATTCATCCTTTGGATACCAAAGAAGGTGAACCAGCTGTTTATTTCTCACCACAAGAGATCCATAATAAATCCATAATTCCATAATCTGAATGAACAAGTGAAATTTACCTTGGTAGGAAAATTTCTTCTAGGCCACCCTAAAATGGAATTAGTCAGAAACTACTTTGCTTCTTAAAAATTTAATGGGGATTGGCAGATTGGAATACTAGATTGCAAGCATCTTCTTATCCAACTTTCAGGGGAGGAAGACTATGCAAGATTGTTTGCAAAACAAGCTCTTCAAATTGGAGATACCACCATCAAGATATTGAATTGAGATCCTGGTTTTGATCCTAGAAAGGAACCTCCTATAGTTCCCCTATAGTTTAAATTACCTGGTCTCCCAATTCAATACCTTAATCTCAATGCTATATTCAATATTGCAAGTGCATTAGGGAGACCTCTGAAGGTTGATGCTCCTACATATAACAAAGCTAGACCAGCTCTAGCTAGAATCCTGATAGAAAGAGATGTAACCCTCCATGAAATTAAAAGGCTCTGGATTGGTACTGATAAAGAGGGGTTCTGACAAAATGTGGTTTTAGAACAAAAACCATATTATTGCTACCACTGCAAGATGTTTGGACATACCAACGATAGATGCTTCAGGCTTCACCCTCCTCCAAATAAAAATGTGTCTACTCGGGAAAGGATTAATCAGCCTACTCCTCCAGAACCTACAGTTTGTGTGGAACCTTCTACAACTGGGATTTTGGAGAATATTTTGGGCACACCCAAAAGCTCAACAGCTCCTTTTAGCTCCAATGCTCCCACTAACTTATCCCCCAGATACTTCAGGGAGGAGGAGAATCTAATAAATATTATTACTCCCCTAACTGATTCACTAGAAGTAGGTGAGGCATCTAAGGAGAATAACTAGAAAGATACTACAGTCATAGAAGCCCCTGAGAAGAGAGATACAGCTGAGATGAAACTCATATTGGAAGAGGAATGGCTGACACAAAATTCTAAGAAGAAGAAAAAGTTACTATCAGAAGATCAGAAATTAAAAAAAGGGAATAATGGGAGCACAGGTGCCCTGAAGATTGGAGGATCTCAGCCTTCTCTCCTCTTAAATCCCTCTAATGATTAATATGCTATGTTGGAATATAAGGGACATTGCCCATCCCCAGTCTTTAATAAGACTGATTTATCTCAACAAAAAATACAAACTATGGTGTTTTGCTATACTTGAGCCTATGGTTCAGCAAAACTCCCATAGAATTATTAACAAATTCCATGGATTTTCTCATTATGCTAACAAGAATAATAAAATTTGGTTCTTTTGTAGGAAAGAAATATAGTGGAGCATGCTTATTGACCATCCATAGTTTATACATCTCTCACTTCTGGTTCAAGGCCACCTGGAGTATGCAACCTTTATTTATGCTAGAAGTCTCAAAACTGACAGACAGAAGCTTTGAGAGGGCTTACATCTCATAAGTACAAATATGAACTCTCCCTGGATGGTAGGGGGAGATTTCAATTGTATCACTACTACAACAGAGAAATCTAGGGGGAGACCTCCCAATCTGTCCAAAATGATTTTCTTTTATGATCAAATTCAGCAAGCAGGCTTGTTTGAATTGGGGTACCAGGGTTTTAAATTCACTTGGGAAAGGGGTCTAATGTGGGAAAGACTTGACAGGGTGTTAGTGAATGACTGTTGGCATAAACACTACCTCCTAACTTTTGTTACTCACCTAACCCTCAATGGTTCTGATCATAGACGACTTCTTATATCTATTACTTCCCCTAACAATAACACATATCACCCCCTTTCAAATATCTTAATATGTGGTCCACCCACCCCCTTTTCATCAACTGTGTTGCTTCTAATTAGATGGGTATTGATCATGCTGACCCTTTTATCAAACTCAGCCTCCTTCATCTGAAAACAAGCAAAGCTTTGAGGAAGTCGGGTTGGGAGACTTTTGGGAATGTCTTTTCCAATGCCTTATCTGCTGAAAAGGACTAGAGAAACTTGGAGCTGCTGTTCAGAATGAAACTGCCACTGAGACTAATCTGCTTAATTCCTAGAATAATCTGCTTAATGCTATTGACACACAAGATATGTTACTCAAACAAAAAGCTTCCATTAACATTTTTACTGAAGGTGACAGAAACACAAAGTTCTAACATGCCTATATAAGCTACAAGAGGAAGTGCAATACCATTCACTCTATTTACTCTTCTGAGGGTAGATGAATTAAAGACAATGATCTTATTGCTTTGGATGTTATTAAGTACTACAAATCCCTACTAAACTCTTCAGTTGATCTAAACATTGAATATGAAAACTATTTTACTGAAGAATTAGATTACACTAATCAGCTCAATCTCACCGAACCCCCTTCTGATGAAGAAATTTGGGATGCCTTAAACACCATTGATAGCTCCAAAGCTACTGGTCCTGATGGTTTTATTGCTGACTTTTATAAAAAAGATTGGCACATTATTAAGAAGGAGGTAATTGAGGCAATCAAGAGCTTCGTCAGGGGGGTCAATATCCTCAGCTATTTTGGAGACACTTCTATTGTGCTCACTCCTAAAGGAAATATGTAGAAGACTTGAGAACACTACATGCCTATCAGCCTTATTTCTGTCATAAGTAAACTCATCAGCAAGATCATAGTAAGAAGACTCACCTTGACAAGATTATCCCTCATCTTGACAGGATTATCTGCCCAAACTAGACTGCATTCATTAAAGGGAGATCCATTACTGATAATGTGTTGCTGGCACAAGAGCTCATTCAGGTTTTGCATAAAATCTGTAGGGGGCAAAATCAGTAGGGGGGCAATCTTATGTATAAATTAGATATTAGAAAAGCTTATGACACCATTGACTGAAAATTCATTTTGGGGATTCTTGCAGCTAGAGGTTTTCAACCTGAATTCAGTAAACTCATCCATAGGTGGCTCATTAATATCAAACACTCAATTCTTATCAATGGAAAAGCCTGTGGTTCTTTCACAGCTACCAGAGGGCTCAAATAAGGTGACCCACTTTCTCCCACTATCTTTATTATTGCTATGGATTACTTCTCTAGAATGCTTGACAGGGCCATCCTCAACAACCAATACTCTAGATTTCATCACAAATCCACTATGGATATTTCCCACCTCATGTATGCTGATGATATTATGATATTCTCTAATGTTCATAAAAATGCAGTTAAAAAAGTCTATCAATGTCTGAAAAAATTTCAGAACTACTCTCGGATGGAGTTTTGCCCTACTAAATGTCACCTTATCTTTAACAAGAGGGCTTCTTCCATTTGTAAACATTGGGTCTCTGATTACACTGGCTTTTCCATTGCTAAAGACCCCTTAAAATATTTTGGGGTCCAACTCACTTGGGGGAGATCTAAGTTGACCCAATTTGATGAGGTTTTTCAGAAAATTCAAAAAATCTTATCCAGCTGGTCCCATTCTTTCCTGTTCAATGGGGGTAGAATTACTCTTCTCATAAGTATCTTTACTACCTTCCCCTCATACATTCTCTAAACCAATTACATGAAGAAAAGCACTCAAATTCAGCTGGAGAGAGTCTTTAACAAATTCTTATGGGCAGGTCAAAGACAGCAGGGCTTCTTGGCAAAAGGCAGCTAGACCTATCATGGAAAGTTGGAATAAGGTTCAACGGACTTCATCAAATGACACAGATTAATTTCTATAAGATGTGGATTAATTTTAGAGCCCAAAATGGGCTAAGTTCGAGAATGGAAAATACTGCAAGGGCCAACATCCTTCTCTCATCTCCAAAAAGCTGGGGGACTCCAGAATTTGGACTAATATGCTTAAAATTAGACACCTAGCTGAAGAAATGTACATCTGGGATTTGAGGAATGGTCAAGTGAACTTCTAGCTAGACCATTGGTGTCCTAAAGACTGGCTAGGCCCCCCCTCTGGCTTCAGCCCTCACCTTTATGTTTGTGATCTTTGGAAGGGGGACTCCTGGTCTGTTACTAAGCTCCAATCCATTCTACAAGAGCCCCACCTATCTCAAGTTACTAAGATTATTTTTTACGGGCAGGAAAGACAGTATTATTTGGCATAGCTATGCTAACCAAAGTTTGACTAAAGCCATCTATGCCAAACTCTACTGTTGGGATCAAGTCCCTTGGGGTGAAGCCATTTGGAACAGATATATATTCCCCTCTATTTCCTTTTTTTGTTGGAGTTTCTTCAAAATCCTTCTGCCAACTGATGACAGTCTTAAACTGAAGGGCTTAAGAGGGCCTTCTAGTTGATATCTTTGTTTGAGATTTGAAGAGGACAATAATCACCTGTTCTTTAAATCTGAGTTTTCTAAAGAGGTGTGGAAAACACTCCTTACTAAGATTAAAGTTGAGGGCTTGGACAAGGATTGGTCAAGTCTCAAAGATGGATGATACAGCTAGAAAAGTAAAAAGGGTGATTCTATTCCTTTTATTGTGGCCTGGTTCTTATGGATGTGCAGAAACAGTAGAAAACATAAAGATAAGACTATTCATCACACCAAGGTCACTAGAAACTGTGTTTCCAACTTAAACGAGCTGATTCAATTCAATAATTTCCCTAATATCAGCTTTCCTCATACTACTACAACCAAAAGTCACAACAAAATTGAGAAAGTCATTTGGCAACCTCCTAGTTCTCAGAGATTCCTCCAGCAAATGTTTATTATTCTTTCATGCTCCTAATAAGGCCCATGATGCTCTAGAAGCTGAGCTTATTGTTGTTTACTAGGCCCTTACCTTTCCACAAAAAGCTGCATGGTATAAATTGTAGATTGAGGTGGCCTCTTTTCAACTGATTACTTTCCTCACCACAGAACAGTTGTCCTCTTGGAACCATATGCAATGGAAACAAAAAATATGCAATCTCAACAAGCTGTGTAAAGTATATATGTATTTTATTTACAGAGAAGGAAACCAACCTGCTAATTGGCTTGCCATACTTGGCCTTTATGCTAATTCCATCTCTGTTGTAACAAGGCCTCCCACTCCTCTTGCCCTCCTGCTTCATGTTGATAAGTTGGAGACTCCTCATCTAAGATTCAAGGCTAATCAACTCAAAGATCTACGCAACGCAAAGATCTTTAATCTTTTGGGGCTTCCTCTTCTTTTTTATCATTATTTAGTTTCACTAAACTCTTGTATGTCTTAGTATTGATGATTAGTCACCCTCCTGGTCAATTGTTCTGGTTTATAGTTAGGGGACCTCTCTAGTGGAATCTTTTTTTATACATACATACATACATACATACATACATATTTGCAAGAATTAAAATATACTGGTAGAAAAAGTAGGAAGTACAAGTTTAAGGTCTGTTTACCAGATCCTATACCATATCTTAGTGGGTTTTATTTACTTAAGTGTATAGATGGTTTTTTAAGAAAGACATAATAATTTTTAATTATTCTTCAAGATATCCAAAAGAGTATGAGAAAGGTCCAGGAACTAGGCCCCAGACATCTCACAATCCCTTGAAAATCCCGAGTTTGTTCAAACTTATTATGTTTCTCAATGAATCATTCTTATGATACCCTTATTCTCAATGAATTGATGTTCTAGCCAACCCCAAGGATGGGGTAATTATTACTTGATGTTTTATTTATAAATTATATAGGTAAAGCCTCTTACGGGGCAATTTGGTCTAATTAAGATTAATTAAGGGACTTAGCCGATTTGACTTTCAAAGATTGGCTTGTAGTGTTTTAAAAAGTTTTAAATTAGTTATAGATTATTTTCTAGATCTCATTAAAAAAAATTTGGATTAAGCCTAGTTCATTACTAAGCCCCTTAAAAAAAATTAATGGGTAAACTTGTAATTTTAGAAAAAAAAGATTTAAATGTTTATACCTATAATCCTTATCACGAGTCATAAAACATTTTAAAACCATTAATTGGGGATTAAAAATAGTGAGTTATGATCTTCCAAAAATCAAACCCCTCACCTTAATATCTTTTTAAATATTCATCTACATTTCATTAATTTTAAGAAATTACAAATTTATCCTTTAAATGACCGAAATGATACTGGTTGCTACCATTTATCCCTTTCATATTTTAATAATCAAAACATATCAATTAAGATTATTTGTTGCCCATTTAGCCCTTTGGTTAAGCCCAAATATTACTTAAGCCATAAATTCTAAAATTGCCCTTTTGCCCCTAAAGCCTTAATACCCTATAATTCAATAAATTAGACTCAAATGACTTGAACAGTTTATGTTACCCCACTCATGGGTTAAATAGAACAAAAGAGAAGAAAATGTGATTTTTCTAAATTTACTTTATTTTATATTTATTTTTAATACAAAAATAGGGATTTTCAATGAAAATTTAATAACTCAACCAAAACAAAATTTTTGTCCTTAAGAAAATTTTTGGAAGTTCACCTAGATTAGGGGACCACTTGGACCAATTTTCATAATTTTTAGAGGTTTAACATAATTATTAGAATTATTTTTTTATTTTGAGCATTTATTAATTATAAAATATTATTTAAGTATAAAATTAAGTTTTATATTTTTTATTAAATCTATCTGAGTCTAGGGAACTGAAAGAAACAAATTTCATATTTTTGTGATTTATATTTTAATTATTGGAATTATGTTAATAAGAAATTAAAGAAAATTCATTTTAAGCGTTTAAAATTTAATATCTTGACTTAGAGAATTGGGAAAATTATTTTAATTTGTTTCAAATGATCAACAAGCCAAACGTGATGTTTAAGTGTGTTTTTACAATTCTACAATTTTTATGATTTTCCATTAATTTTTTAATTATTTAAATGCTCAAAAATTTTTCAAAAAAGAAATATTTATTTTAGTACCAATTTTATTTTTCTTAGTTCCTCTGGTCATAAGAAGCTCCCAAAACCAATTTGGTGATATTTTGAGTTGTATCTTAATTATTATAATTATTTTAATGTTAAAAATGTGATTTTACTTGATTAATCCATTTGAGTAAGTAAATTAACTTCAATTGATTTGAAAATTTTATGGGAAGCTCCTCTAAAATTACATTATAGTGTAGAATGATTTTTATGTCATTTGCATTTATAATTACTCAAAGTTTATTTTTTTCATTTTTTAGGGTTAGTGACAGTTAGGATTATTTTTAATGAGTTAAAACTACCAAAACAAATTTTGTATTTTTTTTATGATTATTTTAAATTTTTATAATTATTTTACCAAAATAGGGACCATTAACTTGAAAATTAGATATTTTTAGCTAGAGATGCCTCCTGGCCTTAGAAAAATTAGGGGAGGTAAATCAGAGGAGATGCCTAACAACAGAGACATCAAAAGCCCCATAGTCCCATGCCATGGTTAAATGTCTATGCAAATAAAGAGATTAATAAAAAAAATACTATTTAATTAATTAAAAATAATACATGCATCAAATGGGCATGAAACTATTTTCACATTGTTCTCCTTTATTTACTGAGCAATAGGGTATTTTTATTTTATTTTTGTGATTTTTCTACACAAAGATATGAATTTCTGAAGTTTTGAATTCTAAATAAGTAATATAAAATCATTATTGTTCTACTTATCCAGCACATCCTCGTACGCGTCCAACGAACGCGTGTTGTCGCGGGATTGGGTGCCACCATCCAAATTCAGCACGTCGTTCAGGTATCAAAGCGCCATCCGTCTACATCAGGACCCTCAATTTGATACAGGCTCGGTCAGACAATCTTTCATCATCATCCCTGATGGACTGAACCCGCGAGCTGTCCAACATCAAACCTTAATATCTCTCTTGATACTCAACCAAATTAGGTGAGGTTTGTTCTTATAAACTCATCTTGACTAGGATAACATATTCATATGGTTAATCAAGCCTTAAATCAACTCTATAAGCATGGAGAATTAAATGAAGCTCAGTTTAGGGGGAGAGTTTAATACCTTTACCCAAAAGGTGTGGCCTTGATTGGGTGCCTCCAAAAGCTTGCCTTGAGTCCAAAGAAGTCCTAGATGAAGCCTCAAGCCTGGTGAAATGCCTAGGTATGATTTCAACCAAAGCCAATTTAGGGGCTCGATCAAAGTCCACCTTAGGGTGGTCTGTTTATGGGGCTTCTATGGAGGATCTTCTTCTCTCACTCAGGGGATGGTGTGGGTGCAATTAATTTAGATTTGGTGGAGTCTAGAGGGATGCCCAATTTTGGGCTTGATTTTTAGCCCAAAATTGAGCTCAGATAGTGGGTTTAAGGTCTGAAGGATGTTTTGATTGAACTTAGTGGGTCTTGAAGAAGCTCTGGGATCATTTTGACACAGTCTCCCCAAGAAATTTCAAGCTCTCCCCTCTTAGCCATGGAGGGTGAGTTTAAATAGAGGGGGAAGGAGAGGCCATCAAGGGAAATTGGTGGGTGCCATAAGTTTCTTAGGTGGAGAGGAGGATGGGGAAACAATGCAATTGGAATGAGCCAACTTGTTTGGGTTCAATTTTGAGTTTTGGCTTAGGAGGAGCATTTGGGTTTGGCTTTTCTGGCAGTCAAGGTGGCCGACCGGCCAGGGAGGGGTCACAATCTGACTCAGGGAGGTTAGGGCTAGGTTTTGGTGAAATCAATTGGTGTTGACAATGTGTAAAGGTGTTGTATTAAATTAGTGGAATGGTCATTTTGGTTCACTTTGGGTCAAAGCATGGTTCACCCACCAAGGTTGGTTTGGGCTGAAGAAAAATCAGCTAGTTGAGCTTAATCATTGGGGATAAGTCACCAACCAAAGAGATTTGGCTAAACATGGGTTAGAGTGATTCATTGGAGGGGTTAAAAGAATCTTAAGGATGTTTGAAAATGGCTTGGCCTCTTGCCAAAAATAGCTTGAAGAGGTGGCAAGACTCTCATTGCTCACTTATGGCTTGGGAGTGGATTCATTACTTGCATGTGGCATGGCTCTCTTGCATGAGGAAGGATTTTGGAATTATGGTGTATTTTTGGTGAATTTTGGCATGATGTTTGATTTGAGATAATTTGATCATAGATTTAAAACTTAGGGAATGATTTTGATTGAATGGGTGATGTGGGGAAATTGTCATGTGGGATTTTAATTGAATTATGCTTTTAAAATTAGATGTAGTGGGCTTCGGCATTAAAAATTGGGATTGAATTTGGGCTAATTGAATGTTGAATTTGGTATAGGAAGATTTCATGAAGAGTTTTGAAGTGATTTCAAGTGATTTGAGTTGAATATGAAGCCCAAATTAGTGGATTTAGTCATACGGTCAAAATTGGGGCCTTTTGATTTGAGTAAAATTGGGCTTGAATTCTATTTACATTATGATAAGGGATAATGAATTTCGGTTTGGAATTGAAATTGGGCAAGATTGGGGTCAATCGGGCTAAGATTGAGGCTAGTTTGGGGAAATTGGACCCTTGAGGACAAACTTGGGGCTTTTGGTCAAATTGGGTAAATTGGTCAAATTAGGTTAATGTGATGGTTTAAAATTGAAATTTGAAATATTTGGGATGATTTCAGAATTTTTGAGAAATTTTTGAATTTTTGAAATTTTTGGGTCATGAAGCTCATTTTGGTAATTTTTGGCAATTTTGGGTGTATTTTAGGAATTTGATGATTTAGGTGAATTTGGTCAATTTAGGTAGTGGTGAGTGGCAAAAATTAGGGTTGTAGGGGTATTTTGGTAATGTATGTTGATAATGTGGTGATTTTGGGCTAGAATGGACAAGTAAGCCATGAAGCTATGCCAAACTAATAGGAGCCATATGAAGACTCATTTTGAATGTTCAATATGTTGGTCCTAACCCTCTTAGGCAAAGACTAGGGGTTTAGGTTCATTCATGTGTGCTTTCCAAAAGGAATCATGAGACCAAATCAAGGGTTCTTAAGGTTTGGGGTATGTAAGAAAGTTTAGTGTGTGCAAGCCATCTCAATCAAAACTGGACCACCCAGGGTTAGTCATAAGGTCTGACCATCCTATGGGAGACTCCCCTTGAGTTCCCCCATACTGACCCCACCTACTAAGTGCCAGAGGTTAGAACCAATACATGGAACTTCAAATCAAGCAAAGAAGAATTTGGAATTTCTAATGGTGATGGTTCCTTTCCTAGTTTTCTAGGAAGAGTCAATAGGAAAATCCTATGGCTAGACCCTAGGCTACTAAATAAGAAAAAAAACTAGACCTCAACAAAAAATGAGGTCAACAATATAGTAGTCAAATTTAGAAAAAACATTAGTGAATGAGACCAACTTAGAGTTTAGAAATTTTTACTGTAAAAAAATCTAATAAAATGAGTTCCTATCTAATTCAAAAATATTGTAGATTTTCCAAATATAAAGTTTAGACATTCTATCTTCTCCACTTAAAAAAATTTTTTACGCATAATTTTACTTACTACATTATATTCCTAAGCTTAAGAGATTCTCAAGTTTTATACTTAAGAAAGATTATATGTAGAACCAATTTTTGATTAGGCACTAATCGTCAAGCTTCTCCTCGCTTTTTCAACATTTCTTTTCTTTTTTTTTCTTTTTCTTTTTCTAACTTTTTTATCTTTTCTTCTATTCTCAAGCAAGGATTACTATACCTGGATAGACTTTTAATGATTTTGAATTCCACTTGATATATTCTTTCCTTTACTTAAAAACATAATAATAGTTTTTGAAAATTATTTTCAATAAAAGAAATTTAAGTTTTGAAAATAAAAGTCTAGTTTTTCAACATTTTCAAATATACAATTTTTCATACGAAAGATAGTTACACAATATTTATCATTTCCACACTAAACATTTTTAACTTTAAGTTTTTCGTCATTACTCTAAATTTTAACTAAGTTCTCTCACTCATTTCTATATTCAAAATTTTGCTTCCCTAATATAACTTCATTAACATGATCATTTTTCTTCAACTCAAAATCAAATTTATTTAAAGTAAATTTGAGAACAAATAAATTTCAAGTTTTAGAAAAATTTTTCATCCCCCCCAAACTTAAATTTTTAATAAGATAAAACATTTTAGCCTCATATATAAGTTGGCAGGAATGAAAACTAAAAAAAACATGCTAGCAGAAATTTTTACATCCTAAATATATAAGTATAAAAATTGAAACAGAAGCAAAAATTAAATTTTGATCGAATTTTAACTTTACTTAACATATAGAGAATGATTAGACCTATATGTAGTGGAGAATTATATAAAATTAAACAAACACATTAACAGGCTTACAAAACTGCAACTTAAAGAAAATCTCCGGTAGTAAATTGAAAATTTTAAACATGAAGTTTTTAAGTTAAAGTTAGCAATATTAAAAACACTCCCAAGCTTCAGAATTAAGTTCAATAATGACTAACTAAATACTTTAAACCTTATAGTTAACACAATTACTACCACAAAAACACAACATAAATTTTTCTAAAAACATTAATACATCACGACAGTGTCTAAAGAGCAAAACACAAACAAAACAAACAGTCTCAACAGATACAACTCAAAACAAAACAAAAGTACAATATAAATGTACCACAAACAATTCACAATAATACATAAAAAAAAATTAAACTAAACTAAACTATAGAACCAGTCTTATCATCTTCCTCCTTAGCATCACTCTCACGCTATGCCAGGCAGCTACAGGCCCATATGATAGATATCTTGGATATTGAGGGAAAACTACACTCTTGTTACCTCTCATGAGGTTTTCCATATATGAGTGGAATTCTTCCTCATAACCACTATGCCTCCTCATATATCCATCTATATGTTCTGCAAAATTTGCTAAATTTAATACCTTATCAGCTGTATAGTTAACATTGTCCAAAATCCTTTCCAATAGTTGTGACTGAGAACCAGAGATAGAAATCTGACCTTTTGATGTAGAAGCACATGAAATGGAAGCTCGAGATGCAGAGGCAACTGAACTACTAGAAAATACACCTCTTGAGAAAAAATCGAATGATGTGAATAAGACTTCACATTCACACTAGTAATAAGCTTAAGTGGCTACAGTTCTCCTCTCAACTATCAAATATAACTCCAGCCTGCTCGCATAATGAAAAGATCAAGGATGCAAATCCCAAACCTGCAGTAGTAGAAGTGATGGCAAAACTAGTAATAACATTATAAATCGAAGCTCCAATGTCGATGAGCTTGAACTACTGAATAAAATAGTTCAAGGTTTGCTCAGTCTCAGGTCACTTCACTTAGATGAATTGTTGGCAGCAGATGCGCAGAAATGAAATAGTGTCATGCCTTTGATGGGGCATCTAATTTTGACGTGAAGAAGTTAACTCTTTTTTTATTGGTAATCTTCCATAATCCTCTTCCTCCAGTCAACGATGAAATAATCTGTCTAACTCCTCCTCATTTAGACTATAGTTGGAATAAAAATATAAAGTGCTCAAGGGAAAATGATAAAACAGATTTATTACCTCAAATGAAAATGACACTGTCTTTCTTCTAACCATGACTCCTTATTCAGCCTCGAGAAGATTTGCATAGAACACTCGAACAACAGAAATAACTAGCACAAAAAAAAAAAAACAAAACTGCTCCCATTGGCGGCGAACAATTAAATCTTCTACAGCTCCTTCTGGACTCTTAAAACAACACTTAGGGATCAACTTCCTTGATTACAGCGCATCATTGTATCGATCCTGAGCTTAACACTAACAAACATGCATGAATCAAATTGGGCCTTCCCCTTGCTCCTCTTCATCCTTGGTTCCATGTCTAAAAAAATTATATAAAATTCCCAATAAATCCCAAATTCAACTCTAAATCATTAAACTTAGCTCCTAAAAGCTTAAACTACAAAATCTATGTATTTTCCATAGATTTTTCTCAAATTTTCACCATGAATAGTGATTTTTGGGTAGATCCATAATGTGCTCAAAATACATGCTGAAAATAAAAAAAATTTACATAAAAGTGAAGCTATTACCTCAAGAAGATCAAATCTAGCAAATTTTACTTCAAACCACCAAGAAATCTTCAAATTCAGGGATGTCATAATCTCAAAAGTCAAACTTAAGAGGTACGAGACTATGTCGAGCAAGAAAATGAGAATTTTCCAACCAAATCATCACTTTAAACCATCAGCAAACCATTTTATGTGAATTGGCACTTAAGCGCAAAGGGTTTAGCACTTAGGCACCCGTCTCTCGATTTATGTAGTGCTTAAGCTCAGGGCTTGGTGCTTAGGCGCCAGTGCTCAAATTTTGATTTTTTGGTTTTAAGTAAAATGCACGTCTAGCCTAAGTCAACCAACCTTGCATGGTCTCAAAACTCTTTAACAACTATTTTCATTCCTTTAAACTCTCCTCTTTCTCAAGATTCACCAATCTTAACTAATTTGATTCAACACTACATAACATGAAACTTCGCATGAACAAACACTTATATTCATTGACAAACAATTACAAATATTTTCAATACATAGATTCTCAATCAAAGAGTCTTGGATGAGATAGTACCTAACATAAACACTAGACAATCATAACATTAAAAACACACTAAACAAACTAAACATTAATAAATAAACACTAAAAACACAAACACTAAACAAAGAACTTAATTCCACTCTCTATTCGGTGGAACGAATCCCGACCTGTTATTAGTCTCTCCTTCAACATTGAGAATGTAAATATGATAAAACATACGGTGGTTAATAACTTTGGCAGAATCTTCTTCAATCTATTTGATTTTCAAATACATAGCCTTGTCTGCTTCTTCTATAAAAATGATATGACTACACTGCATCTTAAGTTGCCATCATATATGATCCAGATGTGTGTTAGCTTCAATCATTTTTTCTTCAATTGAAGCCACGCTAGCCTCAATTTTAGTGATTTCCTCCATTATTCCTTCGATACTAACAACTAGGAAACTATTATATAACTCTTGTGCACTCTAAGTAATAAATTTCTTTCTCATTTCTTCCTCTATTTTCTTCAATTCACTCTCCAAAGATGACATCTTTCAAAATCTCTCTCTTTTTCACTTAGAGTTTAGGGGTAAATGGAAGTGTGGTGAGAATTATCCTCATAACCTTCTATTTATAGGCTCTAAACATCCCCTATAACACATAAGAACATCTTAGAACTGCTATCCCATGATAAAGCTAACTAAATCACAGTTAAAACTTCTAGAAACTGAAATTCACACATGTTTTTAACCGTCGCGCTTAAGCACCGGATATTGGCGCTTAAGCGACAGTGCCAGGTCAACTTAACATCCAAAAACTCATTCTAACATGTCTAGGTCATCTTTTAAGGTCTAAGAATAATCACTAAATCATTATATATTCAAAATCCTATCAAAATTTTCTAAATCAAACACAACAACATAACATTCAAAACAAACACACCGATAACTTTGGGTTCCTTCCCACAGAGCTCTTCGTTTAACGTCGTAAGCTTGACATAACCAGTGCTTATTCAGATTGACCCAATAACATAAGATCATTCAATTTAAGTTAGTCACCTTAAAAGTAAGGTTTCAGCTTCTCAACATTCACTTTGAATATTTTTTCAATTTTAGGATCATTGATATCCACAACTCCATAGGGATAAACTTTTATCACAACAAATGGGCCCATCCACCTGGAATGAAATTTTTATCGAAATAATCTTAACCTTGCATTATAAAGTAAAACTTACTGTCCTGCATCAAATTTTTAATAAGAATCCTTTGATGATGTCACATCTTCATCTTTTCTTTGTAAATCTTAGCACTTTCATAAGATTCATTTCTTATATCTTCAAGCTCATTTAATTGCAATAGCCTTTTCTCACCAGCATCCATTGAGTTGTAATTAACTTTTTTAATAGCCCAATATGCTTTATGCTCAAGTTCAACTAGAAAATTATAAGCTTTCCCAAATATTAGTCTATATGGGGACATTTCTATAAGAGTTCATATGCAGTCCTGTAAGCCCACAAAACATAGTCAAGTTTGAATGGCCAATTCATTTTAGTTGGATTCACAGACCTTTTCGAATATTCTTTTAATTTAATGATTTAATAATTCATCCAAACCATTTTTCTGAGGATGATAAGCAGTAACAATTCAATGGTTAATATGATATTTCTTTAATAATTTTTCCATCATTGCATTTCAGAAATGACTTCCCCCGTCAGATATAATTACTCTCAGCATCCAAAATCTACAAAATTTATTTGTTTTTAAAAACTTTACAACATTTTGAGCATCACATCAAGGTAAAACAACAACTTCTATCCATTTAGATACATAGTCTACTGCTAACAATATATATAAATTTCCGAAAGGTGGTATAAATGGTCCCATGAAATCTAATCCCCGAACATCAAATATCTCAACTTCCAACGCATAATTTAGGGGCATCTCATTTCTTTTAGAAATATTGATTACTCGTTGACATAGATAACAATTTTTAATATAAGCGTTAACATCTATAACGATTGTAGGCCAATAATATCCAGATTGAAGAATTTTGTAAGTTGTTTTATCAACAACAAAATGTCCCCCAAAATTAGAATTATGACATTTTTAGATAATTTCATATGTTTCCTGTTCATTAAATACTTAAGAGCAAAATGATCAATATGCACCACACATTTAGTTCCAATAAAGTATGATATGAATTTATCAAAAGCTTATATCACTGTTAATAACTCTTTCTCAGTTGTGGTACAATTAATTTGAGCTTCATTAAGAGTTCTACTAGCATAGCATATAACTTTGAAAATCCTATCATACCTTTATCTTAAAACAACTCCAATAACATAATCACTAGCATCACATTTCAATTCAAAAGATTTTTCCCAATCTGATGAACAATAGTTGGTGTAGTGCTAATTTTTCTTTTAATAATTCAAAAGCTTTTAGGCACTCCTTATCAAAATTAAAAATTACATATTTTTTAATTAAATGGCATAGAGGCTTAGCAATTTTTGAAAAGTCTTTAATATACCACTTGTAGAATCCAGCCCGTCCTAAAAAACTCCTAATTTCCTTCACACTTATTAAATAAGATAAATTAAAGATCACTTGAATTTTTTTAGGGTCTACTTCCATACCATTTTCCGAAATTTGATGTCTCAAAATAATTCTTCCTCCTACCTTAAATTGACATTTTTCTCACTTAAGGACCAAATTTGTTTCTTTGCAGTGCATATGAACTTTTGATAGATGTTCTAAACATAATTCAAATGAAGTTACAAACACTGAAAAATTATCCATAAATACTTCAATCCCTTTTTCAATTAAATCATAAAAAATTATCATCATACATCTTTGAAATGTAGCAGGGACATTATATAAACCAAAGGACATTCTTCTAAAAGCAAATGTACCATAAGGACTGACAAAAGTTAGTTTCTCTTGATCCTCAAGAGCTATTTGTAATTGGTTATAAACAGTATATTCATACAGAAAAAAATAGTATTTAGGCCCAACTAATGTATCCAACATTTGATCTAGAATGTATAGTGGAAAATGATTTTTCATTGTGGTGAGATTTAATTTTCTACAATCAATGCATATTCACCATCCTATGACTTTCCTTGTTGGTATTAAATCATTATGTTCGTTCATAGTCATAATCACTCCTCCTTTCTTAAGAACGTAGTGAATCAGACTAAACTATGCACTATCTTAAATAGGGTAGATAATTCTAACATCTATCCACTTTAAAATCTCTTTCTTAACAACTTTATTCATAACAAGATTTAATCCCATTTGAGGATCAACTCTGGTTTGCAGTTCTCTTCCATATCAGTTCTATTCATACAAATTGAAGGACTGATTTCCTTTATGTCAGCAATTGTCCATCCAGAGGCTTTTTTGTAACTCTTTAAAGTTTTCATTTAACTCATTTCTTCTTCTGAAGTTAATTTTGAGGAAATTATAACAAGTAATGCTTAGGAATCACCTAAAAAGGCATACTTCAAATGTTTAGGAAATAAGTTCAACTAAAGCTTAGGAGGTTTCTCAATTGATGGGAAAAAGATTCATCTTTTTCTGTCGTGTCTAAAACTTTAAAAATGCAAAAAATTCTCAAACATAATTTGAATCTTCCTTATAAAAATTTTCAAATTGATCTAATTCCTTTTCTTGCTCATGTTCCAACTCATTCATTTCAGATTTGTCTTCATAAGTTGTTTTTAAATGGCATTCACTTAAATATCTTATTACATCCACTCTATAGCATTTATCATATTTACCTTTTGCAAGATATTTCATTAATTTGGAAACTTTAAACGTAATTGTTTGATCATTGATGTGCATAGTTAATTCCTCTTTATGCACATCTATCATTGCTCTTCCTATAGCTAGAAAAGGTCTCCCCAAAATGATAGGTATCTCCTTATCTTCCTCCATATCTAGCACAATAAAATCAACAAGAAAGATAAATTGATCTACTTTCACTAAGACATCTTTTATAACTCTTTTAGGATATGTTATTGAACGATCCAACTGCAGAGTTACAGTAATAGGGGATGTTTTTCCTAATCCCAATATTTTAAATATTGATAATGGAATCACGTTAATACTTGCACCTAAATCACATAAAACTTCCCCATAAAGTCTGTCTCCTATTGCACAAGGAATTGTGAAGCTAACAGGATCTTTAAGCTTTTCAGGAAGCACAACCTCGTTATCTTTGAACTTTCTTTTCCTATTGAGAATATCCTTCATAAACTTCAAATAGCTTGACATTTGTTCTAAGGCTTCAACAAATGGAATATTAAATGTAAGCTACTTGAAAAAAATTAAAAATTTTGAAAATTGTTTATCCAACTTTTATTGATGTAGCCTCTGAGGAAATGGAGGTGGTGGATTTTCCAAGTTAACTTTAAGTTGAGAAATATGTCTCTCTAAACCTTTTGGAGCATCGTCCTCAGACTCTTCAATTTCTTTTCTCTCCACTTCAGTCTCTTTTTGAACTCTACCTTCTAATTCTCTTCTTCTTCTAAGTTGAACAACTTTCAGTTGCTTTTTATTCTGGTCTTTCAGATTTACTTTAGTATTACTTGTAAGTGTTTGTTGGGATCTATTACATAATGAAGTTGATATTTGTCCCAAATGATTGTCAATATTTCTAATTTTAGCTTTTTAACTTTGCAACTGATTTCTCATTTATGACACCACTTCTATAGAAAACTTTTTCTCATTTAAGATTCAACCTTTTAGAAGGCTATTGAAAATTATTTGTAGCTATATCTTCAATTAAAGCATAAGCATCATGAAATGTTTTGACCTCAATGAACAACCAGCAGCGACATCGATAATAGATCTAAGAGTCCATCTAATCCATTATAAAAGGCTTGAATTATTAACCAATCTAGTATAGCATGGTGTGGACACATTCTGAGTAGTTGTTTAAATCGTACCTATGCTTCATATTTAAATTCCTTTTCAAACTGACAAAAAGATGTAATATCATTTCAAAATTTTTTAGTTCTTGATGGTGGAAAATATTTAGCAAGGAATTTCTATGCTAAATCACCCTAAGTTTTGATAGATCCAGATGCTAACGAATGTAACCACATCTTAGCCTTATCCCTCAGTGAGAAAGAAAAAAGTCTATGTCTTATAACATCATCTCATACAACATCATATTTAAATGTAGCACACAATTCTAAAAAATTGACAAGATGTGAATTTGGATCTTCAGTTGGTGCTCCACAAAACTGATTATTTGATACCATTTGGATAATAACGGGTTTAAGTTCAAATGAATTAGCTACTACAACAGGTTTTTGAATACTAAAATGAATTTCATCCACCATAGGGCGCCGTTGATTAATTTTTTAATTTTTCTAGTAGTTCTTTCTAATTCAGAATCGTAGGGCATAAGTCCCGTGGAACCTGAACTACACATACATTACTACAAAACACATAAAATAAAGTAAAAACACACAAACAAACACTTTATGTAAAAACACACTAAAATATTTCTATAATAAATCTAAAAATTTAATTAAGACTTTATAAAAATAGAAATTTTCTTTCTAAAAATTTCTTTAAAAATTTTGTAATGTTCCCCGGCAATGGCTAAGCAAAAGCTTGATCCCAATCTTTTAGATAGATGTTAAATGTGATGTATGTTATTATATGCTTAATTCCAATCATTTGCAATCTTTTTAATAAATCTTTTTAATAAATCTTTTAGATAATACAATCTTTTTAATAAATCTTTTAGCTTGATCCCAATCATTTGCACTCAATTCCTGAACTACATTATCATCCATGAAATAAAATTTGATTCTTACCATTTGTTGATTGAGATAATACAATCTCAGATCTTACATATTCTCGCAATAGGTATTAACATCTTTATTGGCCATATCAAGAAGTAAATGAAGTACAAGGTTTGAAATCACCACAACTTCTTTCAACATTAAAGACTAATACTTCACACAACTTCCTTCCAATACTTAATCACTTATCATTTTCAGGAAAAAGATAAAAGAAAACTACAGAGAATTCATGCAGAAAACACAGCTACACTTGAGTTTAAAAGTAGAAATCATGCTCACAAATAAGAAGTGTAAATTAATACCAAATTTAGACACAAAGATAAAACTTATCTCAAATCCTCTCCACAAAATGTCTTGAAGTTCCTTTGAATATCATTCTACACTCACAATACAAACTAAAACTGAAGATAAAAAGAAAAGGTGGCCGGTGGCAGTGGCGGTGATGGGCGGTGGCAGTGGCGGTTACTCTAGATGGATGGATGATGATTGGCGATTGAAAATTGACCCTTTGATGATCCAAGTATTCTTTAATAAAAGTCCAAGTGGTGCCTTGGTGTATCTTCAAAACGTGTCTCCATTCAATGAATCTTCTAAAAGTTGCCTACTTTCAAAAGCCAATTGAATGAATTTTTGTGTCCATGAACTATTTCCCACGTTTTTACCAAGGGTTTCTTCAAAAACCTCTTAAAAAATTCATCCAAATTAAATGAATCATAAAATAACTACTTCTGGTGCTTAAGTACGAGGTACCTGGTGCTTAGGCACAACTCTCTCTGTATAAATGGCGTGTAAGCGCCGATCTTGGGTGCTTCGCTTACGCGCCTCAGTTCATTTTTGCACGTTCTTCATTTTTTTGCTCCAAATTTGATCATTTTTTTCTCCTTTTACAATTCTTCATCCATTTGATTGTACTCAAAAGAAAACACACAAATACATTTCAATAAAGCGCAATATCTGAAAATAGGTATAAAAATGTGTACATAAAGACTATATATTTTAGGTGTATCATTGGTCTCCAGCTCTGACGTCATCTGAGCTGAACGAACCTCCATCTCAGTAAAGAATATGAAAACACACCTGGAGATCACTTCATCTTGTGCTATAGAGGTAGAAGCTACAGAAGCAGTAGTGGAGGGGTGAGGGTCATATTTAAACCTCTGCAACCCGAGCATAAAAACTCTACCCTTTGTCTTCCCTCCAGCAGCCTCCTTCTGCTGGTTACATTAAAAAGGATCACATTCATTGATTGTAATACCCCCTTCCATCTACAATCAGCTCTCCTTGAGCTGCTGGAATCTCTCTTGCAAAAAAAGTACTTATATTTAGTTACAGCTAGCAAGAATAATAACAAACAAATTTAACTCCTCAGTTACCTGGGTTACTGGTCGGACTGCCATCGGTGGTAGAGAGCTCTCATCCCATCTCCACAGTCTGCCCATTGAACAAAATGGTTAGAATACATCTTTGAACTATAAAAAAATTTAATGAATGAATGAAATCTTATCAGCCTTTGCTTGTATTATGTATGTAGAAGCACCCCACCGGTGTTCTTAGAGGGCCCCATGCCTCCACAACCCAATCGTCCGTTCAACATTGCTTGCTCCCTCTTCTTCTTGTAGTCCGCAAAATCCCAGGTTTGAAGTAGCATGGAAATACTCCGAGCAATAGAGGATGTTCTCAAGATCTTTGAATATCATCAAACATGTTCTGGAGGCGATCACTACCTTTATGCTAGAAGTTGCACTCGATGTGTACCTCGTGCTCGGGGCGCCAGGAGAAATATTTTTGCAAAATTACAGAGATTATGTTCATTCGACACATAAATAAAAATATCTTAAGATATATTTATATGATACATACCACAAACTATTGAAATCAAAGATCTCAAACTGCCATCAGAATCTCCTTCCACAATAAGTACGCTGAGTGGTACTTTCTTCGGTGATATTCTGAATGACATGAGTAGTCTGGGTTGAAGGGTAAAACATTAAAGTAATAAATTATTAGTTTTATATTCAATCAATAAAATAAGAAGATTATTTTCAATATCTTAAAAATAACTTATGTATAGCCGACATGCTCAATTTGATAGCTACTATCTATCGACTCCTGCCTAGTAGAGGTAGCATGAGACTTTGACGCACTCAAGTACACTGCAATTGGGGTAGAGGTAAGGATTGGGGAAGGGATTGAGGAGTGGATGAGTATAAAAATGGGGGTGAGAATGGGAGTTGGAGCAGCGATGAGAGTGGGCGTGGGGGTGGGGGTGAGGGTGGGATCCAAGGTGGGGTTGTGGGCGGTACCAGGGATAGGCAAGGGGCAGGGCAGAGTTAGGGGTAAGGGAGGAGGTGGGCCCGAGAGCGGGGATGGAGGTGGAGTGGGTGTCAAAGTTGGGCGACCCCTTCTAACTTTCTTCTTTGTCAGATACTGCAGTGCTCCAAGCCCCCACCCTACCCCACTCCTCCCCCTCCCCTCGAGTGGGGAGGGAGATATTCCTTGCCTTCAGTCAACATCTGCAAAAAGGAAAGAAATTTTATTAATTAATGCATATAACAAAATACTACGTAATAAACTCAAAACAAAAGAATACACAATTATAAACATAAAACATGAAACTGTAAATTATAATGTTCAACTACTAAAATTGAAAACACAAAAGTATAAAATAAAGTGAAATACATAATTCAATGAAAAGTACAATATACAAATTTATGAGACTAAATCTTCAAATATTCAAGGTTCTCATCTTACTCAGCATCATCTGAAGATTAACTAGAGGAATAGTCATGTCTCTTCTTTTGACGCATCATCAGAGTTGAACTCATCATCCAAATTAATTTCTTTGTACTCACCACTAACAACTTCTAGATTGAGCTTTTCATCAATTCCATCAAGTAGAAAACATAAAACTATTATTTTAGTTTCTTGATGGGTGTGTTCAATGTTGTTATGAATTTTAATGGTTTCTTTTGGTTTACTCGAAAAGACAGCTACCTACTCAACTTTATCTCTTTCAATATGTGGATATCAAAGATAGTAAATAGACTCACCGGTCAAGCTAGAATAAAAGGATTAGATTTAGCATAACTTTCATTCACTTTCAATTGCGTGATATTATAAAGTTGATTTATATTTTCTCCACAATTAAGAGCATGATCAAACCAAGTACAGTTGAATAAGAGTACACTTCCACTGATAGAGTCTGAGTAAAATATTTTAAAAACTTTTTCTAGAATCTCATGTTAGTCTATCTTGTTGTATGATTTATCATTTGCTTTAAAACAAGCACTAGCTTTTATGGCTTTTTTCCTTCATACAAGGATCTCGTATGAAACTTGTATCCATTTACATAGTAACTTTGCTAAATTTTCATGATGCACGTATGCCCCCAAGAAAGATCTATCAACCCTTAATCTGTCATTCCAGTTCACCAATCATGAATCTATTAATATATTCATAAGAAATCTTTTGTTAAGAAAACACCTCATGTCATATGAGAAATGATTATAACAATTTTAACTCACATGAATTGTAAACCACTTGGGGAAGATTTTATCAATTGCTCTACTGGTGTCATCGTCTTCAACTAAATTTAACTAATCCATGAATAAATTGTTCACATATTTAAATATCTTTAAAATAGCTAAACATGATATTTTTCAGAAAAATGAGTGAAAATTTATAATAAATTAATGTCTTACTCGATAATGGGTTGTACTTCATCACAATTGAGAAGGACATACAGTGTCGCTACTTGAAGTTCTTGATCATTAAGGTAACATGTGTGCACTCCCCGATGCTTCACCCAACTGCTGAAAAATGGAAAGAGTCGATGGCAACACAAAACCCAATGACTCTTTCATGGATTTCTCTTCCATGAAATAGTAGGAGCAAAATTTCATTCTCTTGCAGTAAATATGAATCACATATTGATCTTTTTGGACAGGCCTTATTCTTCACGACACTTTTTAGTTTATTCAAAAATCTAAAAAGTTAATGTTGCGTAGCACATATTGATACTTTTTTTTTATAAATGAGTGATTAACTACCTAGTCTAAAATTAATTTCCTCTCAAACAGATACATCCAGCGGTACTATACTGGACCTTCAATTAATGCCTCATGGGGTAAATGTACAAATAAATGTTATAAAAAAAACTCAACAAAAATATTCTCTTGAGCTCTCAAAGTGTTACAAGAATGTTTGCTTCCAATTGAAGTACGTCATCAAGTTCCAAATGAGCTTCACAAAGTTCTCTGAAGAACACAGTTATTTCAATCAAAAAATTAATGACTTCACTCGACAAATAACTAAATGCAGTTGGCATCAAATTTTATAGAAAAATATGGCAATCATGAAATTTCATGCGAAATATTTTTCCAACACCTACATCAACACAACAACTCAAATTTGAAGCATATCCACTCATGTATTTTAGTGATTCAAGCTACTCACAAATTGTTCTTCATTGGAAAAAAAGTCAAGGAATATTTTGCTTTAAGGTTAATGAGCTTGCCGGTGGCAATTTCTTGAATTTCCAAATCCTGCATTTTACATATCTCTTTGAAATCAATTCAAGCATTCATGTGATCTTTCATTTTTTACCAACATCCATAACATTATTAAATATGTTATTAATTTTTTTTTTGTATGCATTATATCCAAATTATGTCTGATCAGGTTATCCTTCCAAGACATATCCCAAAAAATTAACTTCTTTGTCCAATTATGAGTGAGAGTAAATTTAAATTGATGATGTGAAGTAAGGTCAGATCAGACAATAATCTTTGGAATGCACTTATAATTTATAGTATAATTCCTAGATATTCTTAGAGGTGGATATGATTTCTCAATTTCGTTCATTCAGAATGCATTCTTTTTTCTCTTGAAGCGACGTTCAACATCTAGAAACATACGATGATAATCAAACCATGAACTCTTCTTGTTATGTGGTTGGCACTATTTCAATTGAGGAGTTTCCCATTAGAAGCTATCGGCCGCCGGAATCAGAATCCCGTCGCCCGCTTCGGAAAGACGTTTAATT
>NW_018225194.1:8151-17123 GCF_001263595.1 Phalaenopsis equestris | reverse complement strand
AACCAAAAATGAGGTCAACAGTGCAAATAAATAGGGAAATATATTTTGTTAAATGTAGAATTAGAGTTTTTAAGGTGAAAGATTGAAATCTCCAATTTGGTCAAGTTGATTGGACACTAACACGAGATTGTTAGCCCTCAAGGGAGGGAGTAGTGGGAGCTCTACAATGGCAGTCGTTATGCTCCTAGTATAACCACGGTATTTGGGACCAAACTCTAGATTTTTGGATTAGTCAACATTCTCTATGCAGTCGGAAGATGGTAAAGAATATGATTGATCCTATTTGGCACAAAATAGATTTTATATATTTTTTTAAAATGATTTTGATTTCTTCACAATCCATATGCTCATTGCAAGGGGAAGGATGCTTTCTTAAATTTGAATATTTCATCTAAAAAAAATTCATTTTATTTTCATAATTTTTCTTTTGAAAGTTTAGTTTTTGGTTTAGTTAACTTTGTCTTTCAACTGCATTTTAAATAGCGTTCACTTTATTAGTTAATATTTAAACATTGCACTTTACATATTTTAATAGTTTAAAATATAATTATAATCTTAAGAACTATTTACAAGAATTTCCAAATTCCATGTGGGATCAATATTTATGACTCCAATAGAGCCCTTTATTACTTGATCGATACGTATAATTGTATTATTTCTATAAGGGTATTTGGAAGTTTAAAAGAGTTTTAAAGATACACTATGTTTATTAAAAATACTTTTGTTGGAATTACATTGCATATTAATTATTATATCTGCCATGTTTATTTTGTAATATTGAAAAATAATTGCAAATTTAACACACTAAATCCGCCGCATCAGTTGCTAGCACAACTAAGCATCTACGACCCTATGATCATTTCAAAGGAGATGAGAGAGTCTCTCGTTAGTGTTTTACTTGATCCAGAGATTTTCTTAGCTTAGTTGACCAGCACATCCTCTAATGAAGTTTGTTTATCAACAAAAAAGCCTGGGATAACCTTCACAAATGAATACCGATTGCTTGGTACCAACGGCCATAACCGACCGCTCTACATCTTCGTTAGTGTCGACAGATTTGCATTCTCAAGAGTTTTGGTAGATTTGGGAGCGTCACTCAAATTAATGAGTCTACGGACATTGTATACCTGGATATTGATGCTCAGGAGCTTACAACGGATAAGATGATGTTAAGAGGACTTAACTAGAAGAGAGAAATAGCCCTTGGATCGATTATATTGTTAATGAAGTTGGAGAGCTAGTAAAAACTGCAAATATTCATATCATCGAGGTAGAAACCTCTCTAAATGCTTTACTTTGTCAACCATGGATTCACGAGCATAACATGATTTTGTCATCTCTACACTAGTGCATCAAATGTTTCATGGAAGGACGAGAACATTACATCAAGGGAGATTTACAACCATTTTCAATTCATGAAGTGGGCATCCACGAAGACGCCACCTACTACGCACATCCAAAGAAGATTGTATTTTCCCTAGAAATCATGAAAAATAGAACAGAAAACTTAGAAGAATCACAAGTGCAAGGCCATTCAACTTCACTTCAACGATCTACTACCATTTCTTCACAACGGGATGGTAAAGGCTGTTTTAGCCTGCACACCTGAGATCAAGGCCGGGGACGTGGACGATGAAGAACCAACATGATTGTTGAACGGACTAGGCCAGCCATCAGCCTTGATGTGGAAGAAAGTTCTGATGAGGAAATAATATTGAAAAAATAGAAGAAGCCTCAATTCAAAATTTCCTTAGAAGATGTTAAGAAAAGTGAATATGAGTTGATGTATCATCGGATCAACCACTACATGCATGTCATGACCCTTACTCCAATCCACCTTCAAAAGTTTGAGAGTTTAGAGGTTAGGGAAGTTTGGTGCATTGGTTAGAGGTCAATCAAGTTTTATCATGCTTCACCTTCTATTAGCTCTGAAAATCATGTATATTTGGAAGAGAATTAGGTTATTTTTCTCCTTGTGTACAAAAGTTAATTAAACAGGGATTATGCCAAATGAAATGCCGAAGGATCAACTACAACTCTTTGTCAAATTGTGGAATTTTAAAAGTCGAGCTCCTAATTCAAAAGAAGGTCTCGGATTTTATACAATATGATCTGTCAATGTCTTAAAATCTTGCATGGTTGTTACTAGCAGATTGGAAGAGGATTGTCTTGATGTGGAGGATGAATTTGAAGATCAGTTGATAGACGATGTTTCACCAGAATTTCAAGAAGAAATTAAGTCAACCATTGATGAATTGAAAGAAGTCAACCTCAGAACTGAGGAGCAGACCCGACCTACCTTTATAAGTTCTCCACTCAGCGAGGAAGAATCCACAAAATTTGATGAAGTTATAGTCAGAATTTAAGGATTGCTTTGTCTGGGGCTATGATGAAATTCCAAGGTTATCACCAGAACTTGTAGTTCATAAGCTTGGGGAGGATAAAGATATGACGGCAGTGAAACAAGCTCCGAGAAGGATGCACCTCGAGATAGAGTAGCGAGTCATTACTGAGGAAAAGAAATTAATAGATGCTAACTTATTGAGAGAAGAATAGTAACCCACATGGTTAGCAAACATTGTGCCAGTTAAGAAAAAGAATGGACAAATCCGTGTTTATGTCATCATCAGAGATTTAAATAAAGTGTTTCTTAAAGATGATTTTTTATTACTGATATCAGAGTTGATGGTGGAAATCGCATCAACACATGAGATCTTCTTTTTCATGGATGGATCGTAAGGTTACATTTAAATTAAGATGGCTCCAAAAGAGGCAAAACATATAGCTTTCAGGATGACGATTGGGATTTTTTTCTACACAGTAATCCCATTCAGGCTGAAGAACACTAGAGCAACATTTCAATGCTATGATGAAGGTATTTGATGAACTCATTCACAACCAAGTGGAATGCTACGTGGATAATTTGGTCATCAAAAGTAAACAGAGAATAAACCATTTACATGATTTGAGGATTGTGTTCGAATTATTACGAGAATACAATCTTAAGATGAATCCCTTATAGCCACCTTAGAGAAATTTTGAGGATTCATTGTTCATCATCGGGGAATCAAGATTAACTCATTTAAGATTAAAGCTATCTTGGAAATGCCTACTCCAAAAACCTTGAAACAACCACGTTCCTTCAAAAGAAAGTTAGCATATCTAAGACGCTTTATTTCTAATCTCTAATGTAGGTGTCAGCCCTTCTTGGCATTATTTAAAAAGGACGTCAAATTTGTTTAGGAAGAGAAATGCCAGCGGGCATTCGATTAGGTTGATAAATATTTAATGACACCTCCTTTTTAGATGACTCTCTCGGAGCTCTATTAGCTATGGTCAATGACAAGGTAAAGAAAACACACTCTACTACTTGAGTTTCCAACTAATACCGATAGAGGAAAAGCATCCGCCTATTGAGAAACATTGCCTAACTTTACTTTTCACTGCTCAAAAGCTTAGACAATACATGCTTTCTCAGGATGAAATCCTTCTTTTGAAAGCTAATCCATTGCAATGTTTGATGACTAAACCAACACTTTCCAGACATTTAGCAAGGTGGTCTATGATTTTATTACAATTTGATATAACTTTTATTCCTCTTCAGCTATCAAGGCACAAATTTGACCAAAGTTTCTAACAACACCCCTGCTTCCAACTGGGTCCTCTCTCAAAGATGAGCTACTAAATGAGTGGATACTACAAATAGAGTCATATAGTGTCAGATGTTGGGAAATGTAATTTGATGGAGCTTTGTCAGGCAAAAGAGATAAAGTATCAGAAATTGTTATACTAGGCAAAGCAAGAATTGGTCAGATTTTCAACACACCCGATTAGAGTATGTTGAGATTCTCCTATCACCTGATAGAGCCATGCATAAATAATGAGGCAGAATATGAAGCATTGATCACTATGTTGGAGTTGGCAATCTCAATCAATATAGTATAAGATTTTGAAGCCAAGGCTAGAAAAATACCATCGGTACGCAATGAAGTTGCTGGGACAGATCCCTAGTGTGACTCTATATCGGATTCCTTGGGGAGATAACGCCCATGCCAATGCTCTTGCAAAACTTTCTAAGCAATTGGCATATCCCCCAAAGGATTCCATTGACATTACAGTACAAGGATGTTAGGTTTTGTCTCAGATCAACCTCGATAATCTACACAAACTTAGAAAACAAGATGAAGAGATGATGATTAGAATTGCTGACATTAACGAAGATTGGTGCAATCCTTTAATAGAATATTTGTAAATAGGGGAGCTACCATACGACAAATCTAAAGCATATCACATCATAGGAACTGCTATGTCGTATTGTATAATGGCTGATGTCCTCTTCAGAAGATCGTTCGATTAGATATTATTGAGATGGCTAAGTAGAGTGAAATCACAAAATATAGTTAAAGAAGTACATGACGGATTGTGTGGAGCACGCCAGTTAGGGCCAAAGATGAAAATGAAGATTAAAGACTCAGATATTATTTGCCAGCAATGATATTCAATTGCATGGATACAGCTAGAAAGTATCACCTTTGTCAAGTGCATTGGGTGGCCTTACACTCACCACCGAATGTCCTACATCCAACGGTTATCTCGTGGCCATTCGAGTGTTGGGGCTTGGAAATTGTAGGTCCAATAGACCCTCCATCTTCTAAGGTACACAAATTTATTCTTGCAGCTATGGATTACTTCACAGTGGATTATTCTTGGTAACAAGTCAGCCTTCAAAATCACTAAAATCAACAAATTTATCAAGTGACATAGAATAAATTGGAGATACTCTACAATTTACAATCCTAGGGCAAACGACCTGGCTTAGGCCTTCAATAAGACACACGTGCAAATTTTGAAGAAGATGTTGGATGAGAATAAAAGTCGATGGCATGATAAATTATTAGATGCTTTATGGGACTATAAGACGATGTTCAGGATTCCTACTCAATGTACACCCTACGCACTTGTATACGGGTCCGTGGCTGTACTAATGTTAGAAATCTAGATATCGTCTCTCAAAGTTGTCATCGCTAATTAGATTACAACAAAAGAAAGTGCAAAGCTCAGACTTGGGGAATTGGAAGGTCTCGAAGGAAAATGATTAGAAGCACAAGAAAATTTAGAACTGTACCAAGCAAGGATGGTGTAGGCTCAAGACAAGTTGGTCGGCCTAAAGGCGTTCACAGTTGGTGATCTAGTACTCATTCTAAAAAAACCTCTTCTTTTACACCACAAGATAGGTGGAAAACTCAAACCAACCTGGGAGGGACCATTTGTTATAAAGAAGGTCTATTCAGAAGGATCTTACTAGGTGGTGGATTTTAGAGGGTGAAAGACCTATGTTGTTGATTAATGGCAAATATTTGAAGATATACTACACAACATGATATTGCTTCGAATGAATTTTTGAAAATGTTCCTTGTTTTGGGGATGTTTGTTTGGCCAACGTCTGTGACTGGGTTCAAAAGTTTGTAATAGAATTAACCTAAATAAAATGAAAATTTGAATTTACCTTTCATAATTTCATTCATTTTAGTTTTTAATTTTCACTAAATTAAATGAAATAAATAAAAAACTTGCACTTGTATAAATAACAAATTAGTTTAATAACTAATTTGTTATTGTTGTTGTTCCTTCTAAATTTGAGCGCACATATGTTTTTCTGTCTTCTGCTGAAAAATGTCAAGGCAGAAGCTGATTTTTGCTTTTAAAGATGACTTAAATCTCGCATTAAATGAAGGAAGAACTGCCTAGTGCATCACCATGAACTTTGACTTGGACTACAGTCAGGTCAGTGTAAACTACGAGGGTCCCCTGATGAGCATAGTCAGTCGTCAGGATACAGAAGGGTTACCATCACTGCTCAGAATTAGCACTAAAGAAGGCTCCTCACTGAATAGGAAGAAAGCAACAAAGTTTCAACATCCAATGGAAGGAACCAGCCATTTACAGTCCATGATCACTGCACTGACAGAAAACATGATCAGTGCCAATGAAGAAATAGTACCGAATGCGCCTCTTAGAAGGACACAACGTCGTAACGCCAACCGTTGTAAGCATAGATCTTTCTTATGTCAAGAGAGAAAACATATAAAAGAAGGAGAGGAGATACTTACCTTGATTCCTGAGGAGGGATTCTATGATTCATGCATGAGGGAAACTTCTATCAGTTTGCTTATCACAGAATATGAGTTAGATTTTATCACGGACCAAAGATTCCATATGAGCTTTTACCCGGGTTGCCCAATGTGCAAAACCTAGATTCCAAGATGAGCATCAACGACAGGGGCATTTGTGGAGAGCCCAACATGTGACATCCTCCATTTGGAGTGTTACTGTACTTTTGAAGAGTACACATCTATCGACATAGGTTGCCGAGAGGCCGAGCACCACGATACAAACTTTTACATCCAACTATATACAGAGCTGACACAGACATGGTTTCCCACAGAGATTGAAATGGAGGAGCAGCCTCGATGACCAACAAAGAATTCCTACCACAGAGTTAAAAATATTGAGTAAGGTCAAGGAAAGAGAATTTGAGTTTTATGAGGAAATTCAAGTGAAATTAGTTAACATCTTAGATTGTCTGGAATTGCACATAGGGTTTTCCCCGAAAGTGATGAGAGGAGCATTCTTGACTGCATGTTTGACTTGAGGGATGAGTGGTGATACACCTAAAATATATAGTGTTTTAAGACACATTTTTATACCCATTTTTTAGATACTGCGCTTTAATGAAATGTACTTTTGTGTTTTTCTGGCAGATACAAGTAAAAATGGAAGAAAATGCTTACATGAGTGAAAAAGGATCAAAATTGGAACAAAAGGTGAAAAATTGTACCAAAAATGAAAAATTGTGCAAGAGTTTTTGCGCCTGAGCGCCAAATCCGGTGCTTAAGCGCTGGTTAAACAGAGAAGGTCGCGCCTACGCGCTGAGACCCTGTGCTTAAGCGCCAGTGGTAGTTACTAGACGAGTAAAATTGGTTTTTTACAAATTTGTAAGTGGTTCTTAAGGAAGAGGTTTTTGGGGCCCCAATTGGCTTAATGGGTGGTTGTAACCACCATGGACGAAAATTATCATGAAAGGATGCATCTCTTGGGCAAATACATTGAATCAAGATACATTTTGAAGAGAACCCAAGGAACCTCTTGGAAAACTATAAAATAAAGAAGAGAAAACTATAAAAGAAAGAAGAGATGACTTAGAAAAGAGTCCTAAAAAGGTCAGAAAAAGTGTGAGTCTTAAAATTATTAGCAAGTTTTGAAAATTCTTCTCTTGGGAGTTAATTTGGAGAGATTTTCAGGAACCACTTTTATTTACTTTATCCTTTTTATTATTTTGTTTTGAGTGATTGTAAAAAAGAAGAGATTCAAAGGAAGTTCAAGAGTTTGGTGGAGGACTTGAGATAAGTTTTTTATCTTTTCATTTTACACTACTTTTGGTTTTAATCGAGATTTATTGTTGGTTTGACAGTGATTTCTTCTTTTAAACTAAATTTAAAGTGTGGTTTGTTTTCTCAATGGATTCTTTGTATTTTTCTTTATCTTTCTTCTTAAAATGATAAGTAATTAAGTTTTGGATGGAAGTTGTGGAGAGTAATGATCTTTAATGATGGAAGAAGTTGTGATGATTTAAATCCATGCACTTCATTTACTTCTTGATTTGACAAATTCAGATGTTAAAATTTGTTTTGAGAACATGTAAGAATTGGCTTGGTATTGTCTCATTCAACAATTTGAAAGAATCAAATGAGGTTTTATGAATGATAATGTAGTTCATATGATTGAATGCAAATAAATAAGGAAATATTCACTGATGGGTGTAGAGTTAGAGGACTTTAAAGTGACAGGTTAAAGCACCCAACTTAGTTTATTGTTTTAGGTTCTGATGTGAGAATGTTAGCCCCTAGGTGGAGGGAATCGAGGGAACTCTAGAGTGAGGGCTAGTATCTTCCCTGGCCGGTCCTCAGAACTATTCAAACTTTAAATTAGCAAATGTTCTTTATAGCATCTCCAGTAATGGTAAAGAATATTATTGCTCCTATTTGACACAACACAATTTTCATACTTCCACAACATAATTCCTATCCTTATTACTGATTCATGATAAGAAGAAATATATTTTTATATTAAGAACTTTTCTTCTACAAAAACTTTAGTTATCTTTTTAAGTGTTACTGTTTCGTTAAAATATCAAAAATACCAAAAATATTTAAATTTTAAATTCCTGCAAAAATCATTTTTTGTTTAAGTAATTATTTTTTTTAAAATAGAAAAACTTGCGAAAAAGTGCATATTGCATAATCTTCCCTGTGGGTTCAAAATTCATGTCTTAATCAAAAAGTCATATATTACTTTGTTATGGTACGTATACTTGCATAGTATCCAAATAGAAATATATATAAATTAAAAATTTAAATTCTTATTTTTCTTCAGGATCAAGTTTTTGGTTTTGTTGCAAAATAAGGAAATAAAAGTGAAAAATACCATGAGAACTATTGTTATACTGTGCATAAGCATTAAGTATCCTGTGAACCAAGTTTTTGGCGACGTTGCTGGGGAAGAAAACTAAGTATGTTTCAAGAAAACTAAGTAAATTTCTATTTTTAGAAAGTCTTATTTAAACTTTAAATATTATATCCTATTTTGTATGTTTTATTTTATTTTATTGTATTTTATGTTAGTGTATGCGTAGTTCAGGTTCTGAAGGACTAGTGCCCTACGATTCTGAATTAGAAAGAACTATTAGAAAAATCAGAAAAACTGAAATAATTAAAAATCTTGAAAAATCCAAAAAAATTACATAAACAACAAACCAAAATAATCAAAAAGCTAAAATTCATCAAGAGTTTAGGCCTTTAAGAGATTATGCCAACCCTACTATAGATGAACTTCATTATAGTATTCAAAAACCTACTGTAGTGGCTAATTCATTTGAGTTTAAACTTGCTATTATCCAAATGGTATCAAATAAT
>NW_018225194.1:4367-8130 GCF_001263595.1 Phalaenopsis equestris | reverse complement strand
TATACCAGATTGGTTAATAATTCAAACCTTTCATAATGGATTAATTGGTTCTCTTAGATCTATTATCGATGCCGCTGCTGGTGGTTCATTGATGTCAAAACCATTTCATGATGCTTATGCTTTAATTGAAGAGATGACTCCCAATAATTTTCAATGGCCTTTTGAGAGGGTGAATCTAAGGAAAGTAGCCAACATTCATGAAACTTATGCATTTACTATGTTAGCAAATCAAGTTGTTGCAATTTCAAGGAAGTTAGACCAAATTGGAATGAGTTTTTCTCAACCAATTTCCATGATTAAAGAGAATTCATTAGGTCAAATGGTATATTCTCAAGCATCATTAGATACTTTGAATGCCATAAATAATAAGTAAAATAACCCGTATTCCAATTATTATAACTCAGGTTGGAAGAACCATCCCAACTTTAACTGAAATAACAATTCGGGTGGTAATAATCAGCAATGGGGGAACAACCAAGTAAACTCATTCGGAAACTAGAACAACCAAGGGAATAATAATTATAGATGTACTTATCCTCCAGGTTTCCATAGTAATACACAATTTAAGGATAAGAAGTTACCTATAAAAGAAGTGGTGTTACAAATGGGTAATCAGTTACAAAGTGAATGAACTACAATTAGAAATATTGAGAATCAACTTGGGCAAATTGCAAGTTCATTAAGTAATAGATCCCAAGAAACAATTCCTAGTAATACTGAATCAAATCCAAAAGGCTAGAAAAAAGAGCAAGTTAAAGCCATACAACATAGATGCGGAAGAGAGTTGGAAGGTAGGGTTCAAAAAGAGTTTGAAGTAGAGAGAGAAGAAATTAAAGAATCAAAAGAGGACGCTCCAAAAGATTTTTAATGAACTATTTCTCCGTTGAAAATTGATTTAGAAAAACACCACCTCCATTTTTTCAGAGACTTCGACAATAGAAGTTGGATACGCAATTTTCAAAATTTCTTGAAATATTTAAGAAGCTTACAATCAATATTTCATTTGCTGAAGCCTTAGAACAAATGCTAAGCTATGTAAAATTTATGAAGGATATTCTCAACAGAAAAAGGAAGTTTGAAGATAATGAGACTGTTGCACTTAGTGAGGAGTGCAGTGCTATAATTCAAAAGAAACTTCCTGAAAAGCTTAAGAATCCTGGTAGCTTTACAATTCCATGTGCAATAGGAGACAGATTTTATGGGAAAGCTTTATGTGATTTAGGTGCAAGCATTAACCATACGACATTATCAATATTTAAAAGGTTTGGGATTAGAAGAAATAACCCCTACTATTGTAACTCTGCTGTTAGCAGATCGTTCAATAACCTACGCTAAAGGAGTTATAGAAGATATCCTAATGAAAGTGGATCAATTTATCTTTCTTGTTGCAATTTATCTTTCCTATTGATTTCATTGTTCTAGATATAGAGGAAGACAAAGGGATACCTTTCATTTTGGGGAGACCTTTCTTAGCCACAGGAAGAGCAATGATAGAAGTGTATAAAAGGAAATTAACAATGCGCGTCAAAGATCAAACTGTTACTTTTAACATTTTAAAATCAATGAAATACCCTACAAAAGGTAAAGATGATGAATGCTATAGAATGGATGTTATAAGACATCTGAGCGAATGTCATTTCAAGACTACTTACAAAGAAAAATATGAAGAAAAAGATTTAGAACACGAGCAAGAAGAGGTATTAGATCAATGTGTAAACCTTTTTAAGGAAGATTCAAGCTATTTTTAAGAAAGTTTTGAAATTTTGGACACGATAAACAAAGATAAATCAATTTGTCCATCTATTTAAGAACCTCCAAAACTTGATTTGAAATTACTTCCTAAACATTTAAAATATGCCTTTTTAGGAGATTCCTCTACTTTATCTGTTATAATTTCCTCGAAGTTAACAAAGAAAGATGAAGAAAAGCGATGAAAATTTTGAAAAACTTTAAGACAGCCATTGAATTGACAATTACTGATATTAAAGGTATCAGTCCTTCAATTTGTATGCATAAAATTAATCTGGAATATTTGTATGCATAAAATTCATATGGAAGAGAACTGCAAACTGGAGATTAAATCTTGTTATGAAATGAATCCTGTTATGAAAGAAGTTGTTAAGAAAGAAATTTTAAAGTGGTTAGATGCTGGAATTATCTACCGTATTTCAGATAGGGCATGGGTTAGTCCAATTGACTGTGTTCCAAAAAAAGGAGGAGTAACTGTAACTGTGAATGAGCATAATGAGTTAATACCTACTAGATAAGTTACACGGTGGCAAATATGCATTGATTATAGAAAATTAAATCTTGCCTCTAGGAAAGATTATTTTCCACTACCCTTTATAGATCAAATGCTGGATATACTAGCTAGGCACAAATACTTTTATTTTCTTGATGGATACACCGGTTATCACCAAATTCAAATATCTCCTGAGGATCAAGAGAAAACAACATTTACCAGTCCTTATGGTACTTTTGCTTTTAGAAGAATGTCCTTTGGTTTATGTAATGCCCCTGCTACATTTCAAAGATGTATGATGGAATTTTTTTGTGATTTAATTGCCAAAGGGATTGAAGTTAATTTGGAAAAATGTCAATTTATGGTAGCATGAAAAATAGTTTTGGGACATCAAATTTCAGAAATTAGTATGGTAGTAGACCCTACAAAAATTTAAGTGATCGCTAATTTATGTTACTTAACAAGTGTAAAGGAAATTAGGAGTTTTTTTAGGACATGTTGGATTCTACAGGCGATATATTAAAGATTTTTCAAAAATCGTGAAGCCTTTATGCCATTTACTTGAAAAAATGTAATTTTTAATTTTGATAAAGAGTGCCTAAAAGCTTTTGAATTATTAAAAGAAAAATTAGTCACTACACCAATTATTGTTTCACCAAATTCAGAAAAATCTTTTGAATTAATATGTGATGTTAGTGATTATGCTATTGGAGCTATTTTAGGACAAAAGCATGATAAGATTTTCAAAGTTATCTACTATGCTATTAGAACTCTTAATGAAGCTCAAATTAATAATACCACAATTGAAAAAGAGTTATTAGCAATTGTATATGCTTTTGATAAATTTAGGTCATACTTAATTGAAACTATATGTATTGTGCAAACAGATCATTCTGCTATTAAGTATTTAATGAAAAAGAAGGATGCAAAAACAAGACTGATAAGATGGGTTCTTCTTTACAAGAATTTAACTTTGAAATAGTAGATAAGAAGGGAATTGAAAATCAAATTGCTGATTATTTGTCCAGGTTTAAATTAAAAAAACCACTCTATTTGAAAAAGAAATTAATGAACATTTTTAAGATGAAAAATTGTTCACTGTAAATGAGTGGCGTGTTCCGTGGTATGTCGACATTGCGAACTATATTATTAGTGATCTCAAACCCTATGGAATTACATACTAAGAAATGACAAAATTTATTTCTGAAGCTAAGACTTATTTTTAGGATTACCCATATTTATATAAACAAGGAAAGGATCTGATCATTTGAAGATGTGTACCATTAGAAGAAATGAAATTATCCAAACAATGTTATAATTCTGATTTTGGGAGACATTTTGGTGTTGATAAAACAACATAAAAAATTCTACAATCTGGATTATATTGGCCTACAATTTTTAGAGATGTTAATGCTTATATCAAAACTTATGATCGATGTCAATGAGTAGGCAATATTTCTAGGAGGAATGACCTGCCCTTCAATTATGTGTTAGAAGTTGAGATATTTGATGTTTGGGGAT
>NW_018225194.1:0-4232 GCF_001263595.1 Phalaenopsis equestris | reverse complement strand
GAACATATTTTGTAGATTTGGGATGTCGAGAGTTATCATTACTGATGGGGGAAGTCATTTCAGAAATGTCATTATGGAGAAATTATTAAAGAAATATAATATAAGTCATAGGATTGCTACTACTTATCATCCTCAGACCAGTGATTTGGCTAAATTATCCAATCAGAAATTTAAAAGAATTAGGGAAAAAATTGTGAATTTAACTAAAATGAATTGGTCAGTCAAACTTGACTATGCTTTGTGGGCTTATAGGACTGCAAACAAAACTCCTATAGGAATGTCCCCATATAGGCTAATATTTGGGAAAGCTTGTCACTTACTAGTTGAACTTGAGCATAAAGTATATTGGGCTATTAAAGAGTTCAATTATAATTTAAAAGATGCTAGTGAGAAAAGATTGTTACAATTAAATGAGCTTGAAGAGATAAGGAATGAATCTTATGAGAGTGCTAAGATTTACAAAGAAAAGATGAAAATGTGGCATGATCGAAAGATTCTTACTAAAAATTTTCAGCCAGGGCAACAAGTTTTGCTATATAATGCAAGATTAAGATTATTTCCAGGCAAACTTAAGTCTAGGTGGATGGGCCCATTTGTTGTGATAAAAGTTTATCTTTATGGAGCTGTGGATATTAAAGATCCTAATTGTAAGAAACTTTTTAAAGTAAATAACATAGACTGAAACCTTATTATATAGGGGGATCAACATAAATATAATGATGGAATGATGTTGGGTCAAACAGAATAAGCACTGGTTACGTCGGGCTGACAATGTAAAACCAAGCGCTTTGTGGGAGGCAACCCATAATTATTAGTGTGTTTTTTCTTTGATTGTTATTTTGAGTCTGATTAGGAAATTTGTCGTAGTATTTTTGAGTTTATTATGTGCTAGTGATGATGTTTTAGACTTTATTTAGTGACCTTGATAAGTTAGAATGAGAATTTTGATGTTAAGTTGACTGGTGCAAAAATGTGCACTGACACTTAAGCGCCAGATCCGGCGCTTAAGCGTGGCAATTTAATCACATGTGCAAATTTTGATTTTTAGAAGGTGTAACTGCAATTTAGTTGGAATAAACGTGTTTTGGCAGTTTTGAGTCGTGCTTAGAAGTTATGAGGGGGAATTAGGCCTATAAATAGAAGGGGTTTGTGAAAGAATTTCACCCGTGATTATTTTTAGCCCTAAAATTCTAAGAAAGAGAGAGATTTAGAGAAAATGTCTTCCTGGGAGATGGATTTGAAGAAGAATGAAGAAGCCAAGAGGAAGAAGTTCACTAGAGAAAGTGCACAATAGATGTATAACAATTTCTTATCCTTTAATATTGAAGGGATATCGGAGAAGATCAACCAGATTGAGAATACTAAATTTGTATTAGAGACTAAGGTGCTTGAATTGAATGCTCATCTAGAACATATTAGGTGGCATCTTAAGATGCAATTCAGCCAGACCAGTTATGTAGAGGAAGCGGATAAGGCGATGTTCCTTTAGAAAAAAGTGGATTGAAGATGATAGTATTAGAGCTTGTCACCACCATCCATTTTATCAACTCTATATTCTTGGAGAGACTACTGAGAGACGAAAATTCATTCCTTCAAATGAAGAGTGACATTAAGTTAAGTGTGTCATGTTTTTAAGTGTGTTAGTGTTTATGTCTTGTGCTTAGTGTTTGTGTCACTTATGTGTTTAATTTTAAAATGTGTTAAGTGTTTTGTACTTAGGAAAATTTTCTCATCCAAGACTTTTTGGAGAGAGAACAAAGTGTTAAATGTGTTTGTACTTGTTTATGAATTAATATAAGTTTGTTTTTGTGAAAATTTGTGTTATTTTTAGCCTCAAATTGAATTAATTATTATGGAGAATTTTGAGAGAGAAGGGAGTTATAGAATTTAAAAATAGTCATTTAAGTGTTATGAGACCATTTAGGGGTGGTTTACTTAGGCTAATAGTGCTTAATAGTGCATTTTACTTAAATTTGAAGATTTCAAAAATAATGCACTGGTGCCTAAGCGCCACATATCTCGCTTAACCGCGAGCTAACCCGAGAGGCAGGCGCCTAAGCGCCTCTTACCCGTGCTTAAGTGCCGGTTCACAAAAACTGGTTCGGAAACGGTTAAAAGGGAATTTTTTGTCCGAAAATGCCTTTTTTAAAGCCTCTTATCGTCTTCCCCAACTCGAGTTCGTGATTTTGAGTGCTAGGGCAAGTGAAATTTGGAGATTCCTTGGTGGAATCAAGTGAGATTTGCTAGATCCCAGTTCCTTGAGGTAAGAGCTTTACTTATATGCAAAAATTTTGGGTTTTGACCATATATTTTAAGCACATTTAAAAGATTTTAAAAATTTACTATTCATGGTGAAAAGTGAATAAAATCTATAGAAAATGCTTGGAAAAATTAGTTAGTGATTTTGGAAGTTTTGTCTAGTGATTTATACTTGATTTTTAATGTTATTTTTGGATTTTATCAAACTTATAGAATGGCACCAAGAATGAAAAGGAGCAGAGGAAAGAGACCATTTGATTCGAGCAAATTTATCAGTTTAAAAGCTCAGGATCGATATACTGACGCTCTACAGTCACAAAATTGATTCTGGTGCAATGTTTTAAGAGTCCAGGTGGAGAAGTGAAAAACCTGATAGTCCGCCGATAGTGGGAACAGTTATGTTCTTTCTCTGCTATCGATGTAATTTTGGTTGTAAGGGAGTTTTATGCAAATCTCCCAGAGGTTGAGAACGATCGAGTTATGGTTAGAAGGAAGTTGATACCTTTTACTCCAAAGGTATTCAACTTGTTTTACCATTTACCACCAGAGACTTTGTATTTTTATGTGAACTATAGTCCTACTTAAGTAAAGTTAGACGAGATTATTTCATACTAGACTATTGGGATAGGACTTTGGAAGATTACCGATAAGAGGAGAGTAAATTTCTCAACTTCAAAGTTATGTGCGCCTTCAAAGGCCTGACACTATTTTATTTTTTTCTTGTCTTCTTCCGACCAATCATCTCATTGAAGTGACTAGAGAGAGAGAGAGAGCGAAATTGAATTATTGTATTCAGGAGGGAAATCCCATCATTATAGGGGTTTTGTTCTATCACACTATCATCAGTTCAGCTGTTGCAGCTACTAATGCAGGTATGGGATTTGCTTCCTTGATATTTTCTTTATGTGAGTAGGCTGGAGTAAAGTATGATAGTTGGGAAGAAGTTCTGTTACCTCTAAATCCCATCACGGAAGTGAATGTGATGACTTATTTGGAGCATTCAATTTTTGGCTAGAGAGGAGGATTTTCTAGGATCTATGGATTAGAGACATCTGTTGCATCTACCTCTGCTGCATCTTCATCTAGACCATCTACTTCACATGCTTCTACATCTAGAGGTGATTCTACTAAGACTCGGGATGAGCTACTGCAGAAGATGATGGATAATATCAATTTTACTGCTGATAAGGTACAAAATTTAGAGCTTTTTGCAGATCATACAAATAGTTATAATAGAAGGAAGAGCGATCATGATAAGAAATTTCACGCATCTTTGGAGATCTTGACTAGAGGTGATGGTGAACAAGGAGTGCAATTTCCTCCATATCCTCGATATCCTGATTATGAGCTTGTAGAAAAATGGTACAACGGTGATTCTGATGATGAAGAGTAAAGCTGAGAGATTCATTTTATGATTGTAATATGATATGAACTATGTGGTCTGAGCCTGCTACTTTTGCATCTCTGCGTTGTTTTGGACTATATTTTATGTTGTGTTTTGAATTTTTATGTTCTATTATTGTTGTGATTGTTGTGTTAGATAGTAATTCGTTTTTAAATTTTAGGCTAATAACTGTTGTTTTGTGTTTAGTAATATGATTTAGTTAGTTTAGAACTTAACTTAATTTAATATTTTTTATAAAATAGAAAATCTTGCTAGCTTAGATCTTAAACTTAAAATTCAAAAACTGCTATCTTTTATTTTTCTTTTATCATGTTTGCAAGTTTCTCTTTATGTTAAGATTGTGATGTCAGTGGTGTGTATGTGTGGTTTTATGTTTATACCCATTGCTTAGAAGTCTATTTGAATGTCTATATTTTAAAGTAAAATAAAAATATGGAAATTTTGATAAAAAAAAAAATAATAATAATTTTACTCCTATTTTTAGTTATACTAGTATCATTAGGGTTTAAAATTCCTATTAGCATGCTATTTTCAAAATTTCATTCCTTCTTATATATATCTAATGCTA
>NW_018225193.1:20162-25625 GCF_001263595.1 Phalaenopsis equestris | reverse complement strand
AAGAGTTTTGAGTTTCTAATGGTGAGGGTACCATTTCTAGTTTTCTAAGACTAGTCAATAGAAAAGTCCTATGGCTAGACCTAGGCTACTAAAGAAGTTTCTAGACCTCAACCAAAAGTGAGGTCAACAGGTAAGTTTAAGTATGAATTCTTATCTAAGAAGTGAGTGATTTCTTCTTCTTACATTTCCAAAGAGAAAGGATTTGCTTTGAGGAGTTTCAGATAAGTGTTGTTTTTTTTATTATTGTTTGAACTTTATTTTATATATGAAATTTGTGTTTTGTTTTATCTTTCTCATGAAATCTGAGTAGAATCCTTTATCTTCTCTCTACTCTGAGATAAGGTGAAATGAAGAGATAATGTGGATGTGTCAATGTTAAAGTTTAAAATAAATTATGTTGGCTTTTCAACTCCGCACTTAATTTACTTTTTGATCTGACCAATTAAATTTTTAAAATATGTTGTAAAGCATATGATCCAAGAAATAGAGTATGAGTTCTACAATAGAGTGAGAATCACATTTAAGTCTATGAAGGAGTATTTTGTTCATGGAATTAAGTGCAAATAAATAGGGAAATATACTTTGTTCGGTGAAGAATTGGAGATTTTTAGGGTGACAGACCAAAAAATCCTCAATTCGATCTTAGTGTTTAAAAACTAAAGCAAGAGTTAACCTTCAGAGGAAGGGAAGTGGGAGCTCTGAAGTGGGAGCTAGTATCCTTCTAGCCTAGCCACGGATTTAGGGACTAAACCTAAGATTAGCCAATGATTTTTTATAATAATAAATCGGGGTAGATAATTAAAATTGCTTATATTTGACACAGTACATATTTAAATCATTTATATCATCGTATTTCACCAAAAACTCATTGTAGTGGGAAAGATGTTTTTTTATACTATAAAACTTTATCACATAAACATAGTTTAGTAGTTATTAATTTTAAAACATGCTTTTAAATTCTACTAGTAGTAAATAATTTAGTTTTGATAGTTTCTTAAACATTCAAAATTAGTGACAGTAATTTCGTTTGATTTCCGTAAATTTCCTAATTAATTTATCATTTTAAATTTAAACATTCCCCATGGGATCGATATTTGAGACTTAAATAGAAAGACTTATATTGCTTGATAATGATATGTATACTTGCGTAGAATCCCAATCTTAAGAGTCTAATGTTATTATTACTAAAATACCACATCAAGTTTTTGGCACCGATATAAAGCAGAGTCAACTTTATAAATTTTACACAACTATATTCAACCTGGATCAAGTTTTTGACGTCGTTGCCGGGGAAGGTAACGGTAAATTAAGAAATTTAGAAATAAAAATATACAAAATACAAAATATCAAAAAAACTATAAAATCAAAAATCCAAATATATATATATATATAACTTTAAATTTAAGAGTATTTTTAAGAAATTTTTCTTTGTTTATTATATTTATTTATGCAAAAAATTGGATCTGAAGGTTTAGTGCCTTTTGATTCAAAATTAAAATGTACTACTATCTAGAAAAAATCAAAAACAACAAAGGGAATTTTAGAATTTGAAAGAAATGGCGAATAATATAAAAAATCCTATAAATGAGAATCGACAAAGACCATTAAAAGATTATGCAAATGCGACAGCAGATGAATTTCATCTAACTATTCAAAATCTTGATGTTTCTGCTAAGTCATTTGAGCTTAAACATGTTATTATCAAAATGATACAAAATAATTAGTTTGGAGAAACACCTACTGAAGAACCTAACTTACATCTTGCTAGCTTTCTTGAAATTTGTGTTACCTTTAAATCTGACTGAGTGTCTAATGATGTTGTTAGGCTTAGAAATTTTCCTTTTTCATTAAGGGATAAAGCCACAGCTTGGTTAAACTCATTAGCACCTGAATCTATCAGAACTTGGGGAGAACTATCACAAAAGTATTGGCTAAATTTTAAGTTTAGAAACAATATTACATCTTTTTGTTAGTTTGAAGAGGAATCGATATTTGAAACCTGGGAAAGATTTAAGGATCTCCTTAGAAAATGTCCACACCATGCTTTACCAGTTTGGTTAGTAATTCAAAATTTTTACAATTGATTAGTAAGATCACTTAGATTTATTATAGATGCTACTGCAGGCGGATCTTTAATATCAAAACCTTTTGATGAAGCATACTCTTTAATAGAAGAAATGACTACTAATAATTTGCAATGGCCCTCTGAACGGGTAAATCCTAAGAGAGTAGTTAGTATTCATGAATCTGATGTAATGTCTATTTTAGCATCTCAAATTGCTACTATATCGAAAAAGATTGATCAAATTGGAGTGAACTATTCTCAAATACCAATAGCATTAGAGAAAAATTCACTGGGACCGATAATTGAAACTCAATCATCTTATGAAACTTTGAATGTTATTAATAATCAAAATAACAATCCTTATTCTAACTATTACAATCCTGAAAGGAAAACATCACCCTAATTTTAGTTGGAATAATTATAACAATTCAATGAACCCCTCAGGAAATTAAAATAATCAAGGAAATCTTAATTATCGACCTTATTATCCTCCTGGATTTAACTCTAACCCTAACGCACAAGTTAAGGTAAATAAGTTAACGATGGAAGAAGGTAATGTTGAATATGGGAAATCAAATACAAAATCAAGGGGCTGTTATTATAAATATTGAAAATCAATTAGGACATATTGCTACTACATTAGTAACAGACCTTCAAGAAATCTTCCGAGTACGTTGGAAGTTAATTCCAAAGATCAAAATAAAGAACAAATTAAAGCAATTTAATTACGAAGTGGAAAAGAAGTTGAAACAAGAATCCAAAGAGAAACATAAGTTGATGACGAGAAGGAAGAGATAGAAAGTGACCATAATGAAAAAGAACAAACACAAGTTCTTTTAGAAAAACAATTACCTTCATTTCCTCAACGACTAAAAAAGAAGAATAAAGACAAACAATTTAAAAAAATTTTGGAAATCCTTAAAAAGTTAACCATAAACATTCCATTCATTGAGGCTTTGGAAGAAATGTCAAGTTATGTGAAATTTCTGAAAGATATATTAAAAAAGAAAAGGAAGTTTGCAGATCATGAGACTGTTGCACTTAGTGAAGAGTGTAGCGCTATTATCCAAAAAAAACTTCCTAAAAAGTTAAAAGATCCTTGTATTTTTATTATGCCTTGTGCAATTGGTGAAAAGTGCTTGGAAAAGCCTTATGTGATTTAGGAGCAAGTATCAATCTTATGCCTCTATTAATTTTTAAACATTTAGATTTAGGAGAGATTTCCCCTATTATTGTAATTCTTCAGTTAGCTGATCGATCAATCACTTATCATAAAGGAGTTATAGAAGATGTATTAGTAAATGTGCATAAAATTATTTTCCCTGTAGACTTTATAGTATTAGATATGGAGATATGGAGGAAGATAAAGAGAAGAGATTCCTATCATTTTCGGGAGACCATTTCTTGCAACAGGGAGAGCTGTGATAGATGTGCAAAAAAAAGAATTAATAATGAGAGTTAATGATCAAGAAGTAAAATATAATATTGCAAAAGTTATGATATATCTTGCAATAGAAAAAGACAATGAATGTTTTAGAATGAAAGTTACTGATTATCTGATTAATTATCAATTTGAGAAAGAGTTTGAAGAAAAATTAAAGCAAGAAGAATTTAGTGAAAATGAGGATGAAATAAAGGAAGAAAATTTAGATTAATTTAAAACTTTAGATTTTTTGGATAATGATAATAAAAATCTTATTCCTTAAAGTATTAAACCACCCGAACTTAAACTGAAGATATTACCTGCCCATTTAAAATATGTATTTTTAGGAGAGTCATCTACATTGCATGTTATTATAATCTTCTGAGTTGACTGAAATTCAAGAACAAAAATTAATAGAAATATTAAAAAAATATAAAAAAGGCTTTTGGATGGACTTTAGCAGATATTAAAGGAATCAGTCCTTCAATTTGTATGCACAGAATTTTATTAGATGAACAATACGAGCCTAAAGCTGATCCTCAGAGGATATTAAACCCAATCAAATAAATTTTAAAATGGTTTGATGCTGGAATTATATATTTTATTTCAGATAGTGTTTCAGTAAGCCTAATTCACTGTGTTTCAAAGAAAGGAGGAGTGACCATTGAATTAAATGAGGAAAATGAATTAATTCCAATAAGACAAGCCATTGGTTGGCAAATTTGTATAGATTATAGAAAATTAAACTTGGCCATCAGGAAAGATCACTTTATTTTACCCTTTCTAAGTCAAATGTTGAATAGATTGGATGGAAATAAATATTACTATTTTTTAGATGGATATATCAGTTATCATCAAATTTCAATTGCTCTTGAGGATCAAGATAAGACAACATTTACAAGACCTTATGAAACATTTGCTTTTCGTAGAATGCCTTTTAGACTATGCAATGCACCTGCAACATTTCAAAGATGTATGATGTCAATATTTAGTAATTTGATTGAGCATGGAATGGAAGTATTTATAGATGATTTCTCTGTGTTCGGGACTTTGTTTGAATTATGTTTAAATAATTTTAGAAAAAATTTTAGAATTATGTGAAAAAATCAACCTACTACTAAATTGGGGAAAATGTCAATTTATGGTTGCAGGAGGAATTATACTTGAGCATAAATTTTCTGAAAATGACATGAAAGTAGATCCTGCAAAAGTTCAATTTATTGAAAACTTATCACCACCGATTACGGTCAGAGGGGTAAGAAGTTTTCTAGGACATGTTGGTTTCTACATGCGTTATATAAAGAATTTTTCAAAAATAACTAAGTCATTATGCCAACTTTCAGAAAAAGATACGAAATTTGATTTTAATGAGGAATGAATAAAAGCATTTGAATTATTGAAAGAAAAATTAATCATTGCACCTATAATAGTACCACTTGATACGAAATCTGTTTTTCTTCTTGTTTATATGTTATGTAGCTTATGTACCCACGTAAGAGTTGAAAGAATGAAATATAAAACTAGGTTATTGGTCGTACAGTATGGAGCTTGAGCAGACTCGTTTTGACAGGACCACTAGTGTGGATTGTAATGATGTTAATAAATGGTAATATGTGTACTGACAGACTAGAGTGCCCTTCCTCTTGCCTCAAAAAATTGTCCATCAACCACGTTGGAGTAGCCAGGTAATTGTCGACGAACTTGGCGGGAAGGCTTAACAGGTCCAAGAGAGCTTGGAATAAGAACCCGAGAAATGGGAGTGAGCTTGACTTGAGTTACTTGTGGTGTCCTTCTGGTCGGCAAAAATCTCACCTCATCACTTCTGAAAGTACAACTAATGACTATGATTAGTCTAACGAGCACCAGATCATTAACTGCTTGAGGGTGGCTTTATTCATTAGGCCCTTTAGACCCATTTAGTATTTGGGTTTTCTCATTATTAAATTTTTTTTTTTCAATACATATATATATATAT
>NW_018225193.1:14180-20151 GCF_001263595.1 Phalaenopsis equestris | reverse complement strand
TATATATATATATATATATATATATAAGTGAATTAAGAAAATAAAAAAGTGTTTCTCTCACAATTTCATGACCAATCTCCAAAAAATTTTGAAAAGAGTTCAGTTATGAAGATAAATTAGATAAGAGTATTGTAATTACAATTAAATCATGAAGGCTTTTAAGAACTTTGAGCGATGAATGTGATGCTGTAATATTCAATACACTTTTATTCGCTCTCCACTTAAAAGAAATTCAAAATGTTTTAAGACTTATTATGACCAAGTGGTAATCAGAACATTCAAAGCTATTTTTTGCTGCCTCATCCCTTCCAAATCCAATATTTGTTCAATTCGAGAAGCCAAAATGGAACTCAATTCACTGATTTTCATTTGGATCATTGCATTGCTTTCTGAGAAATGATTACTGTGAATGTACATACTTGATTAAAAAATGTGGTGAAAATAATTTTTAAATAATCCATTTTATTAAAATAGATGTAAGAAATTAATATAAAATTCTTTTAATGAAAAAATGTATGGCTACTTTTCCCACAATAACTTCTAAGACTTTTTCTTAAATAAAAATTATGACATTTTGTCATCATATATTTTATATTACAATGAATTTATTTTTTTAACACCAATTTTTAATTTCAAATATAATGTATTATCCCTTAGCACAATTAACTTATTAGTTATCAAAATTAAATTTTTACATAGATATATTAAATTGTTATTGATAAGCTACTAAAAAATTTTTATCATGCAGCATGAATCTCGAGGATCTCGAGGCAATCTTTTGAGTAAAAAACAGTTAAACTTCAATTAAGGGTCATCCAGAGTTCTAATTTAATCAAACTTATTGTCAAACTGATCGGCTCTATGAGACGGACTCATTGATATCAAAATTAATCTAATCCGAGTCAAATTAAGCCCTAGTCAAGCCATCAAACCAAGTTTGGACGTCTTTCAAACACATTTGGAATGTCAAACGGATGTTGAAACCGGCAAGTTCATAGTTGAATAAAGTTTTTCAACAAGATGAATCCAATGAGCCCAAGGTTGCTCATTTATGACATCGTTAAGGCACCCAAATGTCCATCAAACGCGGTCTGATTGAAGAAAGCTCTTTGGACTGTCCGATCAAAGTGGTTCATATTCTTGTATTAGTTGCACCTATAACATTATAAATAAAAGCCCCACCCTCTCATGAAGAATGGGAGAGGATTGCAGCTTGAGAGAAAACATAAAGTTTTGAGAATGAGCTGAAGTCCAGCACCATCACTGTCATCGTCGATCGTCGTCGGTCGAACCACTGAGTGTCGTCGACACCCGTCGATCACCGTCGACTAATGTCGAATGTTGTCGACACCTGCTGATTGTGGTCGACACCAATCGATCGTTGTTGCCCACTGTCGACCGTTGTGTAAAATCACCCACCGCCGTCGAGTACTACTGTCATCTTCAACCACCACTGAGCGTCGTCTATCGACGCCGACTGTCATCGATCACCACCAATCACCATCGGCCACCACTGACTGGAAGCTGTTCGTCGATCGACGTTGTAGCTTGAAAAACCTAGTACCTCTTTCCCATCTGTAGGACAAGAGGTCTTTGTAATGATCAACCTATTGTGGATTCTTTCAACTGAATCAAGCCCCATGATTTTTCCCTTTAAGGGTTTTTCTATGTAAAAACTTCTGGTGACATTACTTGTTGTTTTTTTTCATCTGAGTGTATGTTGAATTCTCGTGCAACACTAAGACGATAATTCATTGCTCTACCGTCACAAAATTTTTAGCACGCATCAATAATATTGTATTTTTGTGTGTTGGAAAATTTATAACAACAGATTAATAATTTATTGTCTTAATACTGTCCAAAGATCTAGACCACATACAGAAAATATAAAAGTAGCTAGCTAAAGCACCAGAATTTTTATATGTCAAAACCTTGGAAGAGAAAAAACCATGGCGCCTAGCCCAGTCAATGTAATCCACTATGTAATTATAAATACACGTATCTACTCTTCTTATGAATCAGAGAAGATGAAATTACAAAGTTAATAAACACATATGTATAATGTTAGTTTAGTAATAATAGTCATAATTGAGCTACAACAAATATATATCTTGGTTGTAATAACAATAATTGCTCACAAATATTGTAGTTAGTTGAGGGTTGTAATACTGCTAATTTTCCACAATGATTGTTGTTGGAAGTTGTAGTAGTAGGCCGTAGTTGGAAGCTATAACTATAATAGTTTGTCACAAATGCCATCATTCTTGGCTGCAAGAGTAGTGATCGGCCACATATATTGTAGTTGGAAGCTCTAACAGTAGTTGTTTGCCACAAATGTCATAATTGGCTGTTACAAAGCTAGTAATTGGCCATAAAGATTGTAGTTAGTGTCTACAATAGTGATAGTTGACAGCAGAGGTCGTAGTTGGAGGCTGTAACAATAGTAGTTGGTCACATTGGTCAGAGTTTGTGGCTTCAAGAGCAGTAGTCAGCCACATCAGCCATAATTTGGAACAACAATAATATTAATTAACCATAAAGAATATAGTTGGTGGTTGTAATAGCAATATTTGGCCACATATATCATAGTTAAAGGTTCTAACAACAATAGTTGGTCATAAAGTTTGTAGTGAATGACTGCAAGAGCAACATTCAGCTATAGAGAACTTTTTTGGAAACTACAATAGTAGTGATTAGCCACAAAGTCTATAATTGGCTGCTCTAATTGCGGTAGTTGGCCACAAAAACCTTAATTGAAAGTTGTAACAGTAGTAATCAGCCGCAAAAGCCGTAGTTGGTGTTTGGACCCATTCTCTCTAGAATGGAGCTATAATATTATACCAAACACAAAATCTATCTTTATAAAGCGTAAGGAAATATACAACGTTAGGAACAATTGTTATATTCTATCTACGATTGTCATAAGAAATTCTTGTCAATTGTTAATGGTCAATGATAGCAGGTGGCGATGTCCGGTGGTGGTCGACAGTGGTCGGTAACTATGGAGACTAGAAGTTATCATCCGGTTTTCAATATAGATGTTATGTGTTACAACCATGTTTGGGATATAATATTTAAATTAGGGGTTGTCGAAGGCCAGGGGCCACGAACAACATGTGGTGAGGCTGGCGGTTGTGGGTGAAGGGCCGGCGGTTGCTAGTTGATGACCATTAAGGTCGGAAGTTATCATTGGGTTCTTCTTATCGAGACGATTGGTTTAATGATAAACTTGTTGAAATTGGGGTCAGAATGATAATTGTTGACATCAATTTTTGATGTCACGAGTATAGGGTGTCCACCTACATAATTCGGGATAGTTTATGGTCTGTCTGTAGCCATCCATTAGTTTAGACACACACCCGAGAACTTTTGGCGCGTATTTAGGGGCACATAGCCAGGGACGTTCTGTTAGGCTTTGGCTTTCTCTTAGGCGAAGGCCGATCGATATTTGGCATGTCGGATCGGCATTTGGCATGTCGGTTCTTCTTATCTCTTAGGCGGAGGCCGATCAGCACATGATCAGGTCAACGAATAATATTCATCGCACCGCAAGCAAAATTGGCTCCAAGTGGCCGGGTCATCATCGAAGTTATCAAGATAACCCCAGATGACGAAACAGATCACGTGACTATGTCTGAAACGTCGACTTCACTTACGGAGGATGTCCAGTTCGCTACGGCTTCGCGTGCGGGGTGAAAATGTGCAAATTATCTTTTTTTGGCTCGATAGTCAAAAAAAGTGGTTCAGATGACCCCGAATGATAAAACGGACCACGTCAGTGCGTCTCGAACGTCAATGTTAACCAAGAAAAACATGCACTTCGCCTCGAGGACGTGTGTGAGTGAATAATACATGAATGATAATTATAATAATGTAATAATATATTATTATATAATATAATATATTAAATATATTATTATATATAAAAAACCTACGTCGTCTCCCCCTCTCTCCCCTATCGCACGTGACACAGCCGCCAGGATCTTGTTCGCAAACCCTAGTCATCCGAACTGATGGTCTTCTGATGCACTAAAAATATATGATATATGCATTTTTAGACCCATATTTTATACTTATTTTAGGTGATATTGCACTTTAATGGAAAGTATTATTTTATGTTTTATTGCATGTTGTTGATTTTGAGGACTTAGAGCAAAAAAAGAAGCAAAAATGATGAAATTTGGAGTAAAAATGGAGAAGTTAAAAATTTGTTTAGGGTCGACGGCGCCAGACTGGCCGCTGACGGTGCCATTTGTTGGAGACTTGGGAATTAAATTGCGTAGCACTGGCACCAATGGCGCCAGGATGGGCGCTGACGGCGCTTATCTCAGTGGAAGCTCTGTTTCTAAAAGATTCGATGAATTTGGACTCTTTTTGAAGAGTTGTTGGATGCACCTATTGGAGAGCCGACTTAGGCTCTATTTAGGGCCAAAATTTGATCAGAAACCCCCTCCCTTTCGCACCATTTCAATTTCTTCCACTCATTCTCAATTTCCTCTTCACACACCTACATTCCACGCCATTCCACACCATTATTTAGTTATTATTTTTACAATTTTGAGTTTTTATGGTGAGTTTAATTGTGAATTCTTCTCTAAGAAGTGTTGGAGAGGAAGAGATGTGAGAGATTTCTTCTTCCTACATTTCCTAAGAAAGGCTGCAAAGGATTTGCTTTGAGAAAGAGTTTCAGATAAGTGTTGTTTGTTTATTATAGCTGTATGAACTTTTTTTTATATATGAAATTTGTGTTTTGTTGTATATTTCTCATGAAGTCTGAGTAGATTCTCTTATCTTTATCCCTACTCTGAGATATGGTGAAATGAAGAGATAATGTGGAAGTGCCAATGTTAAAGTTTAAAATAAATTGTGTTGGTTTTTCAACTCCGCTCTTAATTTACGTTTTGATCTGATCAATTGAATTGTTAAAATATGTTATGAAGCATATGATCCGGGAAATGGTATGAGTTCTACAACAGAGTGAGAATCACATTTAAGTCCATGAAGGAGTATCTCGTTCGTGGAATTAAGTGCAAAAAAATAGGGAAATATATTTTTTTGGGTGTAGAATTGGAGATTTTTAGGTTGTCAGACTAAAAAATCCTCAATTCGATCTTAGAGTTTAAGAACTAAAGTGAGTGTTAGCCTTCATGGGAAGGGAAGTACAACTGTGGAGTGAGAGTCAGTATCATCCCAGACTAAACCTAAGATTAGCCAATGATTTTTTATAACACTTAATCAGGGTAGAGAATTAAAATTTCTCCTATTTGACACAATACATATTTAAACCATTTCTTTCATCTCATTTCACCAAAAACTCATTGTAGTGGGAAAGATATTTTTCATACTATAAAACTTCATCACACAACATAGTTTAGTAGTTATTAATTTTATTATTAATTTTAAACCCTGCTTTTAAATTCTGCTAGTAGTAAATAATTAAGTTTTTATAGTATCTTAAACATTTGAAATTAGTGACAATAATTTTGTTTTATTTCTGTAAATTTTCTAGTAAATTTATCATTTCAAATTTAAACTTTTCCCATGAGATCGATATTTGGGACTTAAACAAAAAGTTTTATATTACTTGATAACGATACATATACTTGCGTAGAATCTCAATCTTAAGAGCCTAACGTTATTATTACTAAAATACCACATCAACTTTCTTTCATCGTTATAAAGAGGTGTCAACTTTATAAATTTTACACAACTATATTCAACCGGGATCAAGTTTTTGGCGCCGTTGCCGGGGAAGGTAACGGTAAATTAAATAGATTTGGTAAATTAGGAAATTTAGAAATAAAAATATACAAAATACAAAATATCAAAAAAAGTATAAAATCAAAAATAAAAAATATATAACTATATATTTAAGAGTATTTTTAGGAAATTTTTCTTTGCTTATTATATTTATTTATGCGAAATATTGGATCTAAAGGTTTAATACCTTATGATTCAGAATCTGAATGTA
>NW_018225193.1:10017-13738 GCF_001263595.1 Phalaenopsis equestris | reverse complement strand
GCTAAATATTTTCCACCCTAAAAAATTGCTAAGCTTAGAAATGATATTACATCTTTTTGTTAGTTTGAATGGGAATCGATATATGAAGCCTCAGAAAGATTTAATGATCTCCTTAGAAAATGTCCCCACCATGTTTTACCAGATTGGTTAATAATTCAATTTTCTTACAATTGATTAATATGATCACTTAGATCTATTATAGATGCTGCTACAGACAGATCTTTAATGTCAAAACCTTTTGATGAAGCATACTCTTTAATAGAAGAAATGGCTACTAATAATTTTTAATGTCAAAACCTTTTGATTTACCAGATTGGTTAATAATTCAATTTTCTTACAATTGATTAATATGATCACTTAGATCTATTATAGATGCTGCTACAGACAGATCTTTAATGTCAAAACCTTTTGATGAAGCATACTCTTTAATAGAAGAAATGGCTACTAATAATTTTTAATGTCAAAACCTTTTGACGAACGGGTAAATCCTAAGAGAGTAGCTAGTATTCATGAATCTGATGCAATTTCTATTTTAGCATCTCAAATTGCTGTCATATCGAAAAAGATTGATCAAATTGGAGTGAACTATTCTCAAATACCACCAATATTGGAGAAAAATTCACTATGACAGATAATTGATACTCAATCATCTTATAAAACTTTGAATGTTATTAATAATCAAAATAGCAATCCTTATTCTAACTATTACAATCCTGGAAGGAAAAATCACCCTAATTTTAGTTAGAATAATTATAACAATTCAATGAACCCCTCAGGAAGTTTAAATAATCAAGGAAATCCTAATTATCGACCTTATTATCTTCCTGGATTTAACTCTAACATTAACCCACAAGTTAAGGAAAAGAAGTTAACAATGGAAGAGGTAATGTTGAATATGGGAAATCAAATACAAAATCAAGGGGCTGCTATTAGAAATATTGAAAATTAATTAGGACATATTGCTACTACACTTAGTAACAGACCTTCAGAAAATCTTCCGAGTACGTGGAAGTTAATCCCAAAGATCAAAATATAGAACAAATTAAAGCAATTCAATTACAAAGTGAAAAAGAAGTTGAAACAAGAATCTCAAGAGAAACAGAAGTTGATGAGGAGAAGGAAGAGATGGAAAGTGACCATAATGAAAATGAACAAACATAACTTCCTTTAGAAAAACCATTACCTCTATTTCCTCAACGACTAAAACTGAAGAATAAATACAAACAATTTACAAATTTTTTGAAAATCCTTAAAAAGTTAACGAAGAACATTCCTTTCATTGAGGCTTTGGAATAAATGTCAAGTTATGTGAAATTTATGAAAGATATATTAAACAAGAAAAGGAAGTTTGTTGATAATGAGACGGTTGCACTTACTGAAGAGTGTAGCACTATTATCCAGAAAAAGCTTCCTGAAAAGTTAAAAGATCTTGGTAGTTTTACTATATCTTGTGCAATTAGTGAAAAGTTTTTTGGAAAAGTCTTATGTGATTTAAGAGCAAGTATCAATCTTATGCCTCTATCAATTTTTAAACGTTTATATTTAGGATAGATTTCCCCTACTATTGTAACTCTTCAGTTAGTTGATCGATCAATCACTTATCCTAAAGAAGTTATAGAAGATGAATTAGTAAAAGTGGATAAATTTATTTTCTCTGTAGACTTTGTAATATTAAATATGGAGGAAGATAAAGAGATTCCTATCATTTTGGGGAGACCATTTCTTGCAACAGGGAGAGCTGTGATAGATGTATAAAAAAGAGAATTAATGATGAGAGTTAATGATCAAGCTTGCAATAGAAAAATACAATGAATGTTTTAGAATGGAAGTTATTGATTATCTAAGTAATTATCAATTTAAAAAAGAATTTGAAGAAAATTAAAGCAAGAAGAATTTAGTGAAAATGAGGATGAAATAAAAGAGGAAAATTTAGATTATATTCAAGACAAATTTGAAACTTTAGATTTGTTGGAAAATGATAATAAAAATCTTATTCCTTAAAGTATTAAACCACCTGAACTTGAACTGAAAGTATTACCTGCTCATTTAAAATATGTATTTTTAGGAGATTAATCTACATTGCCTATTATTGTATCTTCTGAGTTAGCTAAAATTCAAGAACAAAAATTAATAGAATTGTTAAAAAAATATAAAAAGGCTTTTGGATGGACTTTAGCGGATATTAAAGGAATTAATTATTCAATTTGTATGCACAGAATTTTATTAGATGAACAATACGAGCCTAAAGTTGATTCTCAGAGGCGATTAAACCTGATAATGAAAGAAGTTATTACAAAAGAAATTATAAAATGGTTAGATGCTAGAATTATATATCATATTTCAGACTGTGCTTGGGTAAGCCCATTTTTCTGTGTTCCGAAGAAAGGAGGAGTGACCGTTGAAGAAATTGAAAAAAATAAATTAATACGATAAATTAATTCCAATAAGACAAGTTACTGGTTAGCGAATTTGTATAGACTATAGAAAATTAAACTTGACCACTAGGAAAGATCAATTTCTTTTACCCTTTCTAGATCAAATGTTGGATATATTTGATGAAAATAAATATTACTATTTTTTAGATGGATATACTGGTTATCATCAAATTCCAATTGCTCATGAGGATTAAGACAATACAACATTTACAAGTCCCTATGGAACATTTGCTTTTCGTACAATGTATTTTGGATTATGCAATGCGCCTGAAACATTTTAAAGATGTATGATTTCAATATTTAGTAATTTGATTGAGCATGGAATGGAAGTATTTATGGATGATTTCAATGTGCTCGGGACTTCATTTGAATTATGCTTAAATAATTTTAGAAAAAGTTCTAGAATTATGTGAAAAAACTAACCTTCAGCTAAATTGGAAAAAATATCAATTTATGGTTGTAGGAGAAATTGTACTTTGGCATAAAATTTCTGAAATGGTATGAAAGTAGATCCTGCAAAAGTTCAATTTATTGAAAACTTACCACCACCGACTACAGTCGGAGGGGTAAGAAGTTTTCTAGGACATGTTGGTTTCTACATGCGTTATATAAAGAATTTTTCAAAAATAACTAAGTCATTATGCCAACTTTCAGAAAAAGATACGAAATTTGATTTTAATGAGGAATGAATAAAAGCATTTGAATTATTGAAAGAAAAATTAATCATTGCACCTATAATAGTACCACTTGATACGAAATCTGTTTTTCTTCTTGTTTATATGTTATGTAGCTTATGTACCCACGTAAGAGTTGAAAGAATGAAATATAAAACTAGGTTATTGGTCGTACAGTATGGAGCTTGAGCAGACTCGTTTTGACAGGACCACTAGTGTGGATTGTAATGATGTTAATAAATGGTAATATGTGTACTGACAGACTAGAGTGCCCTTCCTCTTGCCTCAAAAAATTGTCCATCAACCACGTTGGAGTAGCCAGGTAATTGTCGACGAACTTGGCGGGAAGGCTTAACAGGTCCAAGAGAGCTTGGAATAAGAACCCGAGAAATGGGAGTGAGCTTGACTTGAGTTACTTGTGGTGTCCTTCTGGTCGGCAAAAATCTCACCTCATCACTTCTGAAAGTACAACTAATGACTATGATTAGTCTAACGAGCACCAGATCATTAACTGCTTGAGGGTGGCTTTATTCATTAGGCCCTTTAGACCCATTTAGTATTTGGGTTTTCTCATTATTAAATTTTTTTTTTTCAATACATATATATATATAT
>NW_018225193.1:2693-9195 GCF_001263595.1 Phalaenopsis equestris | reverse complement strand
GGAAGATTATTCAGAAGAAGTTTGAACCTGGACAAAAAGTTTTATTATATAATACAAGATTGAGATTATTTCTGGGAAAGCTGAGATCAAGATGATTATGACCATTTAAAGTGATTAAAGTCTATCATTATGGTACTGTTGTTATTAAGGATCCTAAAACTGAAAAAATATTTAAGATTAAGGGGCATCGATTGAAACATTATTATGAATGACACATACCACAATTTAAAGAAGTTTTAATGTTAAGTCAACCCAACTAAACAAATAGGGTGTCTGGGTGATGACGTTAAACCAAGCGCTTTGTGGGAGGAAACCCATATATAAATATAAATCTATATATTTATATATTACTATTTTGTTTAATAAGTGTGTTTATGTATTAAGAAATAATAGTATTTTTAAGTCCTACACAATTTTATATATCATAAATTAAGACAAATATTAGTATTGGAGGAAAATTTGGAATCAAATTTAACAAAAAAAAAATTCAAACTCAAATTTGGCCTCTGATGCCGAAGGCACCCGCCTAAAAGGACTATGGCGCTAACAGTGCCATCGGGAGCGCTAACGGCGTCCCAAGCATTTTCCACATGATGAACGGTTTTGGCGGACTTTGGTGGGATTTCGCTCTACAATAACCACCGAGAGGTGTTTTAAAAGTCATAAAATTGACTTGGACGTCCAGAAACTTCCTAATTTTGAATTCCTTTGCTTCCAATTCCAAAAATACTTCAAAGTATGGAGTTTTCAATAGAAGAAAGTTTATCAGTTTTGATGCACAGAGATTATACGATAAAGTCATCACGAAGAAGAGACTTATCAAAGAGAGAGGCTTTGTCAATCATGGAGTGAGTAATCCAAGTTCACAGATCGAGAAAATCATTGTACAGAGGCGTTGAGAAGTTTTGTGATACACTACCGCTGCAGTTGTAGTACCCGTAGTAAAGAATTTTTATGCTAACTTACATGAAATTACCCAAAGAGTTATCTTCATTCCAAATAAGGCTGTATCATTTACTCCGGCTCGGATTAATGATTTGTATCGGATTAATGATCGGCTCGGATTAATGATTTGTATATGATAGAAAACGTTCAAATCTGTCATTATACAAATTTTATCCGGATGAAAGATATGATGCAAGAAGTATATAATTTTCTGACGGATGAACATGATAATTGACAAATCAGAGATGAGGGATTCGTTAGTTTCTCAGCTTCGCTGCTTAATCCAATTTAAAAATAATGTCATTTCTTCATATTTGCAAAACTACTACCTACCATGAAGATTAGTAAAGTTACAAGAAAAAGTGTTATTCTAAATTATTGCATTCAAATGGAAAAACCCATTGATGTAGGGTAAATTATTTTCAAATATGTTATGAGCATTATTATGAATGGGTCAATATATGGACTTGGGCATCCTTCTACAATTTTCCTACTTTGCAGTCAATCTCAAGTTCCATATGAAATTTGGGAAAAAGTTTTACTGCCTTGGGAGCCCATGACTCCTATTGATGGAAATTATATAGGGAATGGAAATGAAGCATTAGATTGTATTTTGGACCATTCATCACATGCTTCAACACCATTGATGCCACCAGAAGTTGGAAGTTCAATATCTTTGGAGAAAGAATGAAGAAAATAGAAAGAGAACTGCAGAGTATTACGAATGCAATAGGAAATCTTAACTATCTTTTTTATCACCAAGATTGGAGAATGAAGGATAACTTTGATCATACAAGAATAGTTGAAGCGGGATTGGTACAGATGTTCAAGAAAAATGGATGGATCGATCCGACCCTTCTACAATTTGTATGTTCATTACCAGTCTATGGGAGATATTAGAGGAGAAGAAAATACTGAAGTTAAGGCAGATTAATTGAAGAAGTTGGACTCTCAACTAGTTTAAAATACTTAAGCTTTAATGTAATTGTGTGGATTTGATTTACTTTACTTCGCTTTAGAACTTTGATTATGTGTATAGTTTTTTGTAAGCGTTCTAGTGTTGTGGCTTGATTCGACGCTGAATTATAATTTAGTTTGCTTTAAAGATGTAGAAATGTGGTTAGAAAAATATATTTGTAAAAAGTGTATTTTCATATATAAAAATTAGTTTGGTGTTGTTTGTGAAAATTTTTGTTTGTGAATTATTTTTAGATGAAAATTAATGTTCAAAAAGACTATATAAACTTTGGAGTAAATTGAGAGAAAATTGAAAATTGAAAAAAATCAAAATATGGAATTTTTTGCCTCAACCCGAACCGACCCAAATACCTTTAAAATTCATGATTTGCAAAGTGAAACGTCATTTTTACCCCTTGAGTCACCTTCAACCTCTGGTTTTTACAACTAGGGCTTGCTATTGCTCAGCTTTAAGACAATTTTAAGGAAAACAAAGTTTGGATTTCATCATCTCTAGGTAAGAGCTACACTTTGAACTCAAAATTATTTATTTTCACTAAGGATTTATCTTACATTGCCGAGATCCAAAATTTTGAGATTTTTTTGGAAGATTTTGAGAAAATGAAAAGTCTTTGGTGAAGAACTCTAGATTTAAGTTTAAAACATTTCACATTGTGATTTTTAGATTTTTTTGGGAATTTATTTAGATTTTATCAAAATTTTGTATATTTACCATGGCACCTAGAATGAGCAAAGGAAAGAGAAAGGTAGATTTTGATGATCAAAAGTTTGTCAATTACAAGGCGAACATGTGCTTCAATAGTCTACGTACAACAAAAAAAAGTGATTTTGGATTGATGATTTAAAAATTTTACACAGTTATAAAGCGGAGTCAACTTTATAAATTTTACACAACTATATTCAACCGGGATCATCTTCGCGCCCTGCTGGCCAGCCGGAGCTCCTCGCCACTGCAACCTCTTCACACTGGTAAGTCCATGTCATCCCCCTCTCACAAGCGGAGCTATTCAACCAGGATCATCCTCGCGCCCTCCTCACCAGCCGAAGCTCCTCGCCGCCGCAACCTCCTCGTGTCGGTAAGTCTATGCCGACCCCCTCTCACGAGCAGAGCTCCTTGCCAGCATCGTACTTCGTTGGAGTAAATCAGCGAGAAGAGCTTCAGATTTTGGGCTCTCCTCTGCGTTCTCTTCACTCTTGGTGCGCACCGCCGATGAGCTAGCATCTACACGTCGCCGCCCCACCTTCTCGATGACGGACACTTCGTCGGAGCATGTCGACGTTGGCGGACAGTGAGCGATGTCACTATTTGTGGAGGCACGAGGGTCTTCCACCTTGTAGGAAAGGCCTTCGCCGGCGCTTCTTCCCGTCGGCATCTTCGTAGGTTCCCCTTTTTTGCCGGCGTCGAGCGATCCTTCTCGAAGGTACATTTTGGTCATAATTTTATATGCCAAAAATTAATTATCTTGGATACTTTGCATACCTCGCTGACTCCTGCCCTCGTTGGGTCTTTTGGTTGTCTTGTGCACGTTCTATGAGATACACTGGAGTACGGATCGGATGTCGACAACTTGAAGCAAGCAAAGAAAACGTGTATGCAACCGTCATGGTGGTGAGATTCCTTACCTCCTAGCCAGGCTTAGGAATAGTGGAGTCTAGGCATGTGGGTTCGATCGCCCACACGGGGTGCGTGCGCCGGCATTGGTCGGCGCGACAACGCGCCTGTGTGATGGATCGTTGGATTTCCTAGAGCTAACATTTAGGTTAGGATTTTCCGTGCATAGCCAACACCCATCGTAGAGCCGAGTGTCTCCCCTTTGTTGTGAGCCTTAGCACAAGTCCTGATGGGTCGAAGTCTCTCACTCCCCTTGCTTTGGGTTTCCCATCTTTACTTGTAGAAGATGGGAGGTCGAACTTGGCAAAATGAGATAAGCTTTGTAGCTGGCTCGCTTGACAAAGTCTAGAGGCGTTCACGAAATGGGAAAAGCTTTGTAGCTAACCCATTTCGTGACACCGTTAAGAGTTTCCCCCTCGGAGATCTGAGGAGAAACTCCCCACTTTTTCTCGCCAAAGAAAAAGGTGGTGGTGCAGCACATCCAAGGGTCTAAACCTTAGGTCTCCCAGGTGAGGTCTTTAGCACAAGCCCGGTTTGCTACCTACATGTTGGTTCTGCATATTGCATTTTTGGTTCTGCATGGTGCATGTTGCATTTCACTTTGCTTCGACCAGTATCCCCAGCCCGGTGAGCATTTTACTTCGCTCTAATCGGCCACCCCAACCAAGTGAGCCTCTCACTTTGCTCTGATCAGCTGCCCCAGTCAGGCGAGCATCTTACTTCGCTCCGGTCGGCCACCCTGGACCAGTGAGTGTCCCACTTTGGTTCGACTGGCCACCACAATCTGGTCTACCTATCACTTGCATGTTTATTTGCTTTTGCATTATATCACATGCTGTCTGCTTTCCTGCTTGTATGTTATATCTTATATGTTTTAGCTTGCATGATCATTATCATCTGCTTGTGTTATACTTTCTTCAGGCCACTGCCGCCACGGCATGCCCATACCTTTTGGTCACTGCCGCCTCGGTACACCTTCCTCGGGCTGCTGCCGCCACGACACGTCCATTACTTTTGGTCACTTTCGCCTTGGCACACATTTCTTTACGCCGTTGCCTCCACGACAAGCCCACCTTCTGGTCTCTGCATTTAGCTCCCCCACTTTTAAGGCATGGCTCATGATACACTATTTGCATGTGAGCTTTCCCGCTGACACTTTTTTCATGCATGATTGAGTCCTTTTCTTTTCTCTATGTACTTTTAGAGTCTAGGAGAGTCTTGTAGCAGAACTAAGCTACAGGGAGATTCCGAGGCATTTGACGCAGAAACCACGTTGAGGGGACTAGGAATAGATGCTCATGCCTCTTATCTTAATTCTGCATTTTATATTGATGTATAAAATTAGGACTGGCATGTATATGTGGAGTCTGGCCAGCCTGTTTATTATTTTCATGTATAAAATTAGGATTGGGATATGTTGCCAACCCAGCGGCACCAGCCTGTTTATTATTTTGATTTGACTTGTTCTATTTTTTGCTTGTTTTGTTTTTTACATCATGTTATATGTCTACATTTGCATGTGTTTTTCTTGTTTCTCTCTGTGATTTAACTGGAATTTTACGATGGAACATAGGCTCTTTAGGACTTAAAATCCTAATTTTTCTACTTAAAAAATCCTAAATAAAATATTCAAGATAATTAAAATTTAGGATTAAAATATTCAGGATTTAAAAATTATAATTTTACTTTTCCTGTATATTTTAATAGGTCATCCACAATACTTAAGGACCGTTCTAGATAACTACATTATATTTGTATGTTTCGAGGAGAAGCCCCCGTGCTTCTTCAACTTGACTGGCTCAGCATTCCTTTTTATAGGTGGTTGTCTATTGCACCTAGGGTGTTAGAAGGCTCCCCAACCCAAACGGGATATAAGTCTTTTTGTTTGGAGCGTTTCCAGCTTTGTAGTTGAACCACCCCTTTCTTTTCTTTCTTGAGGCATCCTCGCCACTTCGACATGTATAAGTCCCACCTCTTGGAACTCCAGCTTTTACTCATAGGATAAAGTTTCTTTCCTTTTACCTTAGGGCTACCAAGGTTCCCGTAGAAGATACAATTCACAGATTGCTGACCGGGGATCTCAGGACGTGCTAGGTCAACTACCTTCACGACCAGGTAGACTTAGGGTCCTAGTAGCTATGTATGACAGGTCTGTGGTACCCGACCTAGTTATCTCTGCCTTCTAGGATCACTCTACCTTTCTTTTGTTGAGCCCTTTTAAGCTCTTTCGCCCCTTTAACTTCGTCGATATCATTTTGACGGCCCGATGTCGATGAGCTGCCGCCCATTTAGGATACGATGATTTGTCCTCTGCCCTTATAACCCGTACGTGATTTGACGTGTTGGGATATCCCCATCAAGGTAATTTAGGTTATTCCGTGGGCCCCGTATGTCGATGAGCCTCTACCCACTCGGGATGTGAGAGACTCACTAACTGCCCAATGACTTAGCGTAAGCTTTGAAGCATCAAATCTGTTCCCACACGGAATAACCATCCTTTGAGAACCTATTACCCCAAGTTCACAATAATCCAAGTGAAACTCCTTTTATCGAGAGTATTCTTGGGTACCCTGATACGCTAAAATATATAGTGTTTTTAGACACATTTTTATACCTATTTTTTAGATATTGCGCTTTAATAGAAGGTATTTTTATGTTTTTTATTTCAGGTACAGGTAAAAAGGTGAAAAATGCTTAAAAGAGTGAAAAAGGATCAAATTTGGAGCAAATATGTGAAAAATGTGCAAAAGTGTTTTGGCACCCAAGCGCCGGATCCGACACTTAAGCACCAGTTAAACAGAGAAGGCTGCTCCTAAGCGCAAGAGGCCCCACGCTTGCGCTCCAGTGGCAGTTATTAGATGAGTAAATTTGGTTTTTGTGAATTTTGAAGTGGTTTTTGATGCACCTATTGGCTTAATAGGTGGTTACAACCACCATGGATGAAAATTATTGCGAAAGGATGCATCT
>NW_018225193.1:0-832 GCF_001263595.1 Phalaenopsis equestris | reverse complement strand
ATTATTTATTTATTTATTTATTTATATTCATATGAGAGAGTTTCTTTCATTTTATGTTTTTTTCCAACAATAGTTTCCAACTAATTTTAACTAGGGACCAACCAGACCCTTCGTTGGACCTTCGGTCACAAGCACTTTCCAGTTTTTGCCGAACCGCCACCGCTACCCAGATCTAATCATTTGACCACGACAAATTCAGACCGTTGGCTTCAATCTCTTCTCTCTTTAAAACCCCACGCCAACCTCCCTTCCTCCTCGTCCTGTGGAAATTATTCCATCAGTACTACACACCTTAAGGAAGGTGCGCATCCAATAGGATGGCGCCAGCTGTAAACTACGGTCCCACTTATTCCATCATTATTCGCGACTCGTGCCCAGCCCAAAACCAGAATCCAAAAAAAAAATCCCGCCATGATATAATTATTTCGCGTCAGGTTGTTGTTCTATTCAAAGGGTGAAGAAATATTTTCGCTAGTTTTTTCACACCTTCGTTCATAGCTCCGTTCACAGCTCCGGTCACAACTCCTTCATAGCTTGGTCTTGTTGGAATTCTCCATGGACGTTCAGATGCCAGAAGTTGATTTCTCCATGAACGTTGAGATCAAGTGAGTCTTGGTTCAGACACCTACGTTTACGTGGAGATGAAACTAAAGCCTAAACCACCTAAACGGTACTAAATAAAACTCAAGAAATAAGAGTAATAGCAGAGTAACACCGGAATAACACAACAGTAACACCAAGACTCACTTGATCTTGACCATGAACGTTTACGTAGGTGTTGATGTAGTATCTTTTGAATGATGTTCTACAGTGTGGTTTGTTATTATTATGT
>NW_018225192.1:7423-8609 GCF_001263595.1 Phalaenopsis equestris | reverse complement strand
ATAAAAAATCATATTCTGTATATTTTCTTACAGAATGCTGAAAAAGGTGCTTCTAAGGCATGAAATCTTTGCCCAAATTTACTAATAGTATGGCACCATCTGAGTTGAATTTGTTCATTATCGATGAAAATTTTCAGGATTGCTCAAAGCTGTTTACAACCTTTGAACTGTCGTTCTTTCCTGTTCTACCTTATTCCTTTTTTGTTGAATACGATCAGATTTGGCTATTGAAATTCAGGTATGTTCGCCTTCTGGCTGCTTTCTACTTGCGGTTTACGGGGTCGGTGACGGATGTGTATCAGTACCTGAAACCGCTCCATAATGATTACAGGAAGCTATGACAGAAGCTTTAGGATGGAAGTAAGCTCTTATTCTATAGAATTTTTAACCCTCTCCATTGACGATCATATTGTCTTCTTTAAACTATTCTTATTCTCGTCAATTCAGATTTTGATCTGACTGATGTTGATGAAGTATCGATCAACTTCTCAAAACAGCTTAGTCATGTGATATTGCCCTTCCTCGCTTCTGGAACATGTTGGTTCCAAGTTAATGGATCACTGAATGACAAATTGAAAAGAAACAATGAGAATAGACTTTCAGGAAATTTCTTTCTATTATTTGAAGAAGGAAGAAAACAGGTCTTAAGAGAGTCTTATATTGTAACATAACAACTAATTTATACTAACCAATACATAAAGTAATAAAAGGAAAAATGTACACACAATCGCTGGCATTAAGTGTCATCAATTTGCGTCTATTATAAACCTATATATATTCCACTAATTAAGTAATCAACTCATGCCCACAACTCATGTCTATTATGAAGCCACTAATTGTGTAACCAGTTCAATTGACCAATTCAAGATTAGTCTCACAATCTCCCCCGTAAGCTTGATTTAATTCGAAATTGTTTACGCCAAGCAGCTCTCGCATTTTCGTGAATTTGACTCTTGCTAGAGCCTTGGTGAGAATATCCGTACACTGCTCTCTAGTGCTTACGAACTTCATGATGATCTGTCAATTCTCGACACACTCGCGAATAAAGTGGAATAGAGTGTCAACGTGCTTGTTGCGTACATGAACCACCGCTTGTAGCAACTGTATTTGCTGCAACTCCTGCGACAAACTTACGAACACCTGCCGCAACTCCTCGTGCGACGAACCTGCGAAGACCGCTGCAACT
>NW_018225192.1:0-6551 GCF_001263595.1 Phalaenopsis equestris | reverse complement strand
GGGAGACCCCTCGGCCGCTCTCCGTCTTCGCCTTCCTTAGCGAAAGGAAATTTCTGATCCGCAGAAATGTTTGAAATATTTCCAATTAAATATTTCCCTTAATTTTGTTTCCCGGAATTGAATTCCCTTAATTAGGCCCTTAATTAAGTATTTGTCTTAATTAAGTTTCCAAGAATTTCTTCTCCAGTAATCTTACCTTAATTAAGCTTTCCTTAATTAAGAATTTGCCTTAATTAACATTCCGATAAAGGCAGTTTTCTTCTCTCAGAATAAAATTTGCCAATCCCAACAGAACTTAATTAGTTTTCATATTAAGGCCTTTCAGGAATTTCCTTTCCTCTGCAGCAAGAATTTTTTAATTGAGAGGGAATATTCCTCCTACTAGGAATCCAAGATTCCCTCTCTTGTCCGCTTCCAGCGCCGAACTCTTCCGCAGCGCCTCTCGCGAACACCATGCTCGTTCTCTGCAGGCCCTGCTCGAACAACTATCTGCTTCGCCCGATCTGTCGTGAACCTCGCCGCACCTAAGCCCTTCGCGCGAACACCTTGGCCGGCCTTCTGATTCGCGAACAACCTGCTTCCCGCGATCCCGCTTCACTCGATCGTTCTCCTGCTTCACGGAACTCCACCTCTGCACCGCTCGATTGGAACCTGGGAAGAAATATTCCTTATTCTCTCTTTTGCAGAAGTCAATCTGTTCTGTTCGCGCTTTACCTCGCCGCCGCGCACAAGCCTGGGACAAACTTCCGTCGCGTATCACCTGGTCATACGCCGAACTCCACCCAAACCTCCTTTGTCGCGATTCAAGACGCCCCTTCGCGAGCTTTGCCGGCGAACTGCCGAACTTCCGAACTGCTTCTTGCGGCTCGTCCCGCAGTTCCCGAACAGAATAAAACAAAAACTTTTCTGTTCCTCGCCGGACCTCCTCTCCGCAGCCTCCGGAGAAAACTTCTCGCAGTCAGTCCGAAACTTCCCTGAGCTGATTCTACTACGAACTTTTTCAAAATCCTTCGTTTTTCCCGCGAGCCCGTCTACCTTGCAAATTTCTTCGCAGTAGCAAACGGAATAAAATTAAAGGAATGTTTTGCGGCCTCCAGAAAATAAATCTTTCGCGCCTCCTGATAAAGGAAATTTTAAAAAATTGCCTTCTAATTCTTCTCCGAGCCAAGTTTCTCTTTCCAGCAAAGGAAATTTGGAACTTGTCCAAGGCCAAATTCGGAACTTCCTCTTTCTATTCTCCTCCTCAGCTAGGAAATAGGAGATTCCTTTATTCCCTTCTTCCTTCACAAAGGAAATTCGTCTCTTCAGGAGGAAACAAAATATTCCTTAGATGGAAATGAAATATTCTTTTATTATTCCTTCCTCTGACTGACTGCAGGAAGGGAATATCCTCTCCTTGCTTGGGAATATTCCTCAATATTCCTCCAGTATTCCGTCTGGGCCCGTCGGGGCTTCGACTTGTGGAGACGGAGAGAAAGGGAAAAAAGAACGGTTCCCGTAACTGCTGCTCCCACAAACCGAAGCCCTGCTCTGCCGTAACCGTCGGCGAACACCTTTCTTCCCAAAGAAGAACTCTCCAACTTCGCACGAATCCGAAGCCAACCCTCTGTTCGCAGAGCCTCGCGAACTGCACGCCAACCTCTGCAGATGTCGTGATTCTCCTCTATCGTGAATGATCTGAGCCTGATCTCCCGCGAACGATACTCTCCTCTGCAAAACTGCACTTGTTCGCGAAACCTGCAAATCCTCTGTTGCCGCCCGAACCCTTCCTCCTCCCGAGGGTTCCGTATGAGATTTCGCCTCCTTCGAAGCTGCAGACGGGAGATCTCCTGTCTCGCGATTTCCTCTCCCGCTCGTCCCTGGTCGAGCGAATCGCTAGTTCGCGATTTTCCTGTTCCCGCGATCCTTCTCTGCTACTTCGAAGCACTGTGAAATACTGTTTTTCGAAAAACTGAAGAACCCTTGGCTCTATTCGCTAGCTCCTCTACCGCGAACCGCGAACCTTCTTCCGCAGCTCGCGACCCTCCTGTTCTGCCTGTCGGCGCTTTCCGATAGCAATCTGGTGCGCAGGCCTTCCCCTCCGAAGCCTCCGCATTCGCTCCCAACAACCTTCCTTATCGAGCGTTCGCAGATGGCATCGTGAGTTGCTTGCTCTTCCTCTCGAACCAAGCTTTGATACCAAATGTTGGTTTCAAGTTAATGGATCGCTGAATGACAAATTGAAAAGAAACAATGAGAATAGACTTTCGAAAAATTTCTTTCTATTATTTGAAGAAGGAAGAATACAAGTCTTACGAGAGTCTTACATTATAACATAATAACCAATTCATACTAACCAATGCATAACGTAATAAAAGAAAAATATACACAGTAATCGCAGGCATTAAGTGCCATCAATTTGCGTCTATTATAAACTTATATTTATTCCACTAATTGAGTAATCAAATCATGTTCCTTATTAAGCCACTAATTGTGTAATCAATTCAATTGACCAATTCAAGATTAGTCTCACAGAACAGTTGATTTTATCCCTGAAATCAAGACATTAGTTTATTTTTCAACTTAATGCTTGACTACTTCAATTTATAGTAATAACAATTGACAGCATCTATTTACTTTATATACTTTAAACAATAAACTTATTTATTATATATGTTATATTTATTATATTTTTTAACCTACAAATCACATTTATTACTATTTTATAAAAAGTGTTATTGTAAAACGCCAAGTTATTTCAATTTGATCAGAATAAATGAATATAGTTTCTGTGTAAGCTTTTATTATGAAAACATTTGCCCATGTTAATGTTTTTTTATGTAGACCATGTTCGATACAGTGTCAGAAATGAATGCAATGGAGATTCAAAATGAATGCTTAATGATCTTGTTCAAATATGGAGGGGACTAGATACAGTGAAAAGTCGATATAGAAGAAGATATGAAGGCGACAAACAAAAAACTATAAAGATGCAAATAAATATTTTGTGCTTACTGGTGCTTGAATAGAAGACTACAGAAATCTGTTCGTGGTTTAGCAAACATGAATTTGAGCTACATTATCATAAATATGGAACATCACCGAAAGAGTATATACCTATGACACTTTGATGTAATAGAAATGGTTGCTTAGTAAATTGAATGTAGTAGAGTGGATGTGGTGGTAAATACCCAAAATGATAGAGAACCCTCTATGTTTTCACAAGGCGAAGAGATGGGGATCATTACTAACACATTGGGTGGCAACCTTCCAATATCCGATTCTACATTTCATGAGAACATCGACGTAAAGTATTGCACTGAGGGCTACATAATCGTCCAAGTTAAAGGTGATATTGAGTTGAAAGTGGTGCATGTTTTCGCAATTCACAAAGTTTTAAGCAAGCTATTCGATCCAATGCAATAAAATAATTATGGTTTAAAGATTCAAGCTTGCAATAGAACTCGTGTTATTGTTATTTGTGTACATCGGGGGTGCCATTGGAGAGTGAGAGTTGCAGTATGTGTTGATGGACAATCATTTGAGGTGAGAAAATTTGAATTAATGCATTTATGTTCTAGTGTAAATACAGGAGGAAATAAACTAGGAACATCATCTTGGGTAGCTGAAGAAATATGAGAAATAGTGAAGAAAAATCTTGAGATGCCTTCAAAACATATCAACTCCTTAAAAAATTTATATGACTTATCATTATTATAGATGAAGTTGTGGAGGTCAAGAGTGTAAGCCTGAGAGAATATTTTTGGATCAGTAAATGATAATTACATATGAGTACTTGCACTACAAGCGGAACTTATAATTAGAAATATTTGAAATGTTATAAATAAAAATCTTGGGTATCATATTACATATGTTTGTAGTAAACAAGATTTATCTTTAAAAAGATTCTATGTGAGTTTCAAAGTTTGCATTAGTGGAGTTCTAGCGCAGGGTACAAACATTTTATTGGGCTTAATGCTTGTCATTTAAAGTCGAGATATCTTGGTGTGGCATTATCTGTCACTTCATTGGATGAGAATAATGGATTTTATATAATAGCATTCGTAGTTGTTGAAACAAAGTCAAAGAAAACTTGACACTGGTTTTCAGAACAATTAGTTATATCCATTGGGTTTGAGTTATATCCGCTTGCATTTATATATGACAGAGAAGATACATGGTGAAGCAATCAAAATGTTGAACATCAGGTTTGTATGCAAACCTAGGGAAGAATATGAAAAAGTTATTTCACTATGCCTATGCTAATAAGGTGCAGAGTTTGGCATGGACAACAGCTGACACATACAATAAGCATTAATTTAATAATAAAATGAATGAGTTAAGATATATATGCCCGCATGTGTCCTCATACTAGATTGGATTGTTATACAAATGATCTAAAAATGATTTTTCCATCAATATTAAAAATCATTATAACACGAATAATATGGCGGAATCATTTAACGCATGGATTGGAGAAGCCAGGAGCACACCTGTAGTTGATCTGATTGGCATGATCTGAGTTATGCTTATGGAGAAGAGTGCACATAGAAAAATGAAATTAAATAATTGGATAGGTGAGTTAGTTCCACAAGCTGAGAATTATTTGAGAGAAGTTACAATTACAGAAGAACAACTTACGGAAGAGGTTGCAAGTCGAAAGGAGGGACATGAAGAATGTAGTTGTCTAGTGCGGATATTCACTAGTTTGCCATGCATTCATGCTGCTGCGTTCATTGGATACAAAGAGCATCCTCTATAGCATACATACGTTCAAGAGTGCTATTTGTTAATAGGTTGGTAATGACACAATATTACTTATTTCGACCTATTTTAATTTTAACACTTAATTTTCTCATTAAGATATAAAATGTCTTATGAATGTCATATATCAATGATGCAAGCAAGGAGCAATGGGATGTAATTGGTGATAGTGTATCTGTAGTTGTGCCTAGAGGAAGACCTAAGAAGAGAAAAATAAAAAATTTCTTAGAAAATATTGTCAAAATAACCCAAAGTGTCCACAAATGCGGGCGATGCTGACTTTTGGGGTATCATAAAACAATTTGTAAAAATACGTTGAGCCCAAATAGTTCCCAACCAGAAGAAGTAACTCATGTGTTTAAACAAACTAGTTATACAACTGAATTTCAGCATAAACTTCCAATTAGGAGGGAATGCATGGAGGAAGAAGCTTAGGGAAAAGCATGGTGGAAGATTTCTATTTTTGGAGTAGTTGTTTTCTTGATAGTTTATGATTTTTTTTTTCTTTTTACAATAAATTTATGCATGGTTCATGAGTTCCTTGGATATGACCATATGCATGGTGAGAACTTCTATAAATTTTTTTTGGTAGTTATAGAGGTGGCCGGGTTTGGTGGAAAGCTTTACTTCATCTGTTAGATTTTTTGCTGATTTGGATATTCTGCTTTAAATTTTTGCATTTGATTGTTTTATTCCAGCAAAACGTAGATATTCAACATTTTTATCATTTTTGTTATTCCATTGATGTATCATTCAGTATCACATTTATCTTATTTAGTTTTCCGATTATGATAAATTGATGTAATGCATACAAGTAATTGCTATCTTATGCATTAAAAAAGCAACTCATGCAACCACAACACCATACATTTTCACTTTTTTTGGATTTACAAACATTCTTAGCCCCTTGAATTATTCTAAACCCGCTAGTTTCGTGCTGAAGCTGAATTCTAGGTTGTCAACGATTGCCCAAAATTCTGGTAGTGTTCAACTGATAATTTAGCACAAAGTTACCATTTTCTTACTAGTAACCACTGCAGAGCCGCCGAGAAGCAACACTGCAGTCACAATTATATTTGTCATGAAGCAAATACAAGGGACACAATATGTGCAGTAGTTCCCCACCTGTACATGTAGGCAAACAAAATTGTAGGTTATCAAACTTTGTTAGTATCAGATCCCATTTTTGCAATCTTAGTCTTCGTTTCACAGGCGACTCCATCCTTTGCGTGACGCTTCTCTGCCTTGAGCTTCCTCTCAGCAGGTATCTTCTCCGTTAGAGCCTTCTCGACAGGCTTCTCCTCTACTACAGGTTTGATCGCGGCATCTTGGCGGGCTTCTTCTCCGTTTGAGCCTTCTCAACGGGAGTTGTAGAGGTCTGTAGTGATCACGATCAAGTCTTTGCCTTCCCAACAGGTGAAGTGGTGTGCAAGAGGAGAAAGATGGGAGTTTCAAAGGTCTTCAAATCTTCAGCTCTCCGCGCTCTATTTTTATCATCATCTGCTGGGTCTGTTGTTCTAGAGTTTTTCTATAGGGGAAGTTATCAGGTTCCGGTGGTTGATCGGAGGAAAGGTTGGTCATCGGGGGAAGAGTTGGACGTCAGAGGGAGAGTCGGTCGTCAGAGAAAAAGTCAGCCGTCAAAAGAAGTCTTAAATTTGTCTGCCCCAAATTAGGGGAATCTTGGAAATGCTCGCCCGGAAGGGGAGTTTTGTTGATGCTCGACCCAGAGGGGAGTCTTGGAGATAGTCGCCCTGGAGAGGAGTCTTGGAGATTTCAGAGGGGAGCCTTGTAGATGCTCGCCCTGGAGG
>NW_018225191.1:1893-2663 GCF_001263595.1 Phalaenopsis equestris | reverse complement strand
CCTTTCCCATCAGTGGAAAAGTTGATCACATCATTGAGGGGGCCTTACATTGTACTAAAGGATTCATATTGACAACTATAAGAGTCTGGGACTTCATAAAAAGTGTTGATGCGGGCGGCAGTAAACTCAACAGGAAATCCACGTACTTGAACGATTCTGTCATCAGAATAAATAACATTGGCGTAGAACTCCTTCACAACATTTGCATCAGCTTTATTGATGGTGCAACAAAAGTTTTCCCACCTCCGCTCCGCAATAATTCGTTCAATTTCTCCTCCCGAACTTTCAAAAACTCGATCTTATATACAATTCTTTCCTTTAAATATGGAAGTGAATTTTGTTTGAGCTATCACATTGATGAAGCGAGACTCATCGAATTCTACTCTTCTCTTTTGACGTGGAACCATTTCAGTCTAATTAAATTATAGAAAAATTCCAAAAATTACTTCAAATATGCAAATCATGGCTTCCAATGGTAATTCAAAGAGTTCAACATTAAGATCCATGAATTTCTTCCCAAATTTTCTTCACGTTCTCAAATTTTTCGGATCTCCTCAATGTGGAAGAAATCCATGGTAAAAATCAAATATTTTTAGCTTGGAGTGAAGCTCTTACCTAGAGACGATTAAAACTGGTGACAAAAAGCCTTGAAATCGCCTCCCAATCCAAGATCTTTCAAGCCCTAGTTCGAAAATGGCATTTTTAGGAGGAAGGGGATGATGAATAGTGGCGGTTGACTGGTCAAAATCGCGGTTAAAGGTGTTTTTTTT
>NW_018225191.1:612-1803 GCF_001263595.1 Phalaenopsis equestris | reverse complement strand
AATCAATTTCAAGCCTTAACGACATCTTTTTAATCATTATAGACATAATTTTAAGTGACTAAATGATGTACTTAGCACATATAAACTTTCACAACACAAAACATCACATTTATATATAAATTTCAAGGGGTACAATATACGTTACATAACACACCTAAGTTTGGTATTTTCTAAACGTCAATACATTAATTCATCGTTGCAATCCAAGCCACAACACTCAAAATGCTGAAAACAAAACATTATATGCTTAGTCTCAACTATACAGAGATCTACAAGCATAATCCTAAAGCAAAACAAATGCAAAGTTTAAATCAAAATACATAAATAGACAGATAAGTAGTAATATAAATCTACTAATCTTTAGACTCGGTACTCGATTCTCATCTGAGATCACACATAAATTTGCACATGAACGAAAAGGTTGTAGAAGGGTCAGAATGAAAATTCTTCAGTGGAATCTTCTTCTATTAATTTCATCCTCCTCATCAGTCGTATTAAACTATCTTCTAAATGTCTAGAGTGCTCAAAATATTCCTCCATCCTCCAGTCTAGATGATCGAAGAAATCAGAGATATTATTAATCACATTCATGACATTTTATACCTCCTTTTCCAATTCCTTGATTCGACGCAGGATCACCAGAGACTTATCAAGGACTAAGGGTTGAACTGGCAGTGAATTTTGAGATGCTTGATCTACTATAATGACCATGTCTTTTTCATCTTCTCTCATTTGGGTCCAAAAGCTGCCAAGGTAGAAGTACCTTTTCCCAATTTTTGTAGGACACTTGGAACTGACTGTAATAAATTTACTAAATACATAAATAGTAATATAAATCTACTAATCTTTAGACTCGGTACTCGATTCTCATCTGAGATCACACATAAATTTGCACATGAACGAAAAGGTTGTAGAAGGGTCAGAATGAAAATTCTTCAGTGGAATCTTCTTCTATTAATTTCATCCTCCTCATCAGTCGTATTAAACTATCTTCTAAATGTCCAGAGTGCTCAAAATATTCCTCCATGCTCCAGTCTAGATGATCGAAGAAATCAGAGATATTATTAATCACATTCATGACATTTTATACCTCCTTTTCCAATTCCTTGATTCGACGCAGGATCACCAGAGACTTATCAAGGACTAAGGGTTGAACTGGCAGTGAATTTTGAGATGCTTGATCTACTATAA
>NW_018225191.1:0-540 GCF_001263595.1 Phalaenopsis equestris | reverse complement strand
TGGAACTGACTGCAATGTGAGAAAATTGTGGAGGGGTGTCCAAGCCCATAAGTTGATCGATGAACGATCAGGCCCAAAATCGACTTCACAATTAGTGATCCAATGTCGATCGACAATCCCCTTTGGATGCAGTAATTCAAAATGACACTTTCTTTAGAACTTTACCGATTTTCATTATCAATAAATGTTTCACAGAAATAAAAAAGTGCCAATGTTTTGAAACGGGATTTAGGAGTTTCGCAGAAAAAACTAACATACCCTTTTTCTCTTGTTTCCCAGTCGTCAGTTTCGTCCGTTAAATATTGGTAAATCTCATTCATCTGGTTTCTTGTTGGGACAAAATTAGAATAGTGGTAGACAAGAACATTCTCTATCATATATAATTTGTTGATCCGTGCATGAGTGAAAGTGATCCATCTTCCTCACACATAAATAACTCTTTGGTTGATTCCATGCAAATTTGCATAAAATGTTTTTACCACAGGAATAACCACGACGGCGGTAGTGTAACACAACACTTCCCATCTTCGTTGCACTATC
>NW_018225190.1:0-2722 GCF_001263595.1 Phalaenopsis equestris | reverse complement strand
CTCTAACTTCTAATTCACTACTTTTGTGGTCGGTCTTTACTTTCTGACACTCTCTTTTGAGATTGATCCCTACCTTTCAATTCTCAATTTTGAATCGGTTCCTAACTTTTGATTCACTAGTTTTGAGGTCGGTCCTTACCTTCCGACGCTCTCTTTTATGATTGATCCTTAACTCTCAATCCTCATTCTGGGATCAGTCTTTAACTTCTGATTCTTTTCTTTTTGGGGTCGGTCCTTAACGGCCAACCCTCTTCTAAAATTTATACTTAAATTTCAAATCCCACCACAGTGTCAACACTTACACGTTGATTCCCATCTTCTATAAATACCTAAAATTTGAAAACTCAAAACCCACTCTCCAATCCCCAGTGAGAGTTCCTACCTCCTGATCTCGATCAAATATTCACCTTCTATATTCTCCAGCGGAAACAACTATCACTCAAATTCTAAACTCCTTCTATGTCTATTGACTTAGGAGTCTGTATTGGTTTTGTTGATCTCGTCGGTCAACGCCAATACGCGTGGTGTGCCACACCACACTTATTGAGGGTCCATTTGTTGACCTTACTTTTGGTTAAGATCTAGTCTTCCTCCTTTGTAACCTAAGGTCTAGCCAGAGGAATTTCCTATTGACTATTCTTAGAAAACTAGAAATGGAACCCTCACCATTAGAAACTCTAAACTAGTCTTTACTCAACTTGAAGCTCAACATATTGGTCCTAACCTCTAGCACTTAGCAGGTGGGATCACTATGAGCGAGCTCAAGGAGAGTTTCCATAGGACTGTTAGACCTTAGGGTTGGCCCTGGGTGTTGGTCTAAAGCTAAGGCACTCACTAGCATTTACCTCACTCACAATCACTCACAAGCACAAACAAAAATTTCTTGACTTTGATCCCTTGATACTTTTGGGATACTCATGTAGATGGTCCCCTAAACTCACTGACCCTATGCTAGGGTTTAGCTAGAACTAGTACATAAAGGACCTAAATGGGGATTCCATTGGTCCATAGCTCACATGTGGTGGTGAACCCCCAATTTTATCAAAATTTCCCAACTTAGCCCTTTGGTTAGCTCCCCAATTCTACCAAAAATACTCAACTTGGCCTTTTCCCCCTAAACTCCCCCAAATTACTTAAGTACCCTTGAAACCCTCAATTTGGCCAAAATTCCCAAATTTACCCAAAATGCCCAAATTTGTTCAAAAATCATTCCAAAATCACCAAAAATTTCCAAATTACCAAAATGACCCTCCTTAGCACAAAATTTCAAAAATTCTCAAAATATTCCAAATATTCCCAATTTCACTTTTCTCAACTACCACATAACCCAATTTGGCCATTTTGACCATTTTGACCAAATCCCCTAAAATTGCCTTTAAAGACCCAATTTTCTTAAATTTACCTCAAATGTCCATCAATTTGGTTCTAACTTCCCCCAATTTCAAATCTAAACTCAAATTAACCTTTTATATGACCAATATAAACTAAATCCAAGCTTAATTGGCCCATGTGTTGAGCCCAATTTTGATTTAGGTCAAAGAAAGCCCCCAATGTTGGCTACATGACATGATCTCACCCATAACCCACTCAATTTGCCATAGTATATGTTTTAAACTCTCATAACACTCATAAACATCAAAATTGACCTTTAATTTGCCTTGGTAAAGCCTCAATTTCACTTAATTTTGACTTACGTCCAAAATAACAAAATTTGCCCCAAATTGGTTGTTTCCAAATTCCACCAAATTGAATGCCTTAACGCCAAAATTGGCACCCAATTTATGTTGAAAACTCTTCACTATATTAATATTTACCATTTTCAACAATCAATTTGGACTTAGCCCAAGCCTAGACTTAGCCCAAGCCTAGCCAATCTAGACCAAAATCTAGCCCAACATGCCCAAATTGACCAAATTTCAAAAATCCCCCAAATTGACCCTGCAATTGAACTCAAAATCATTTCAATCCTACACCAAAAATCTTCATTACAATCATATAAACAATGTTGATCAATCAATTGGGCTTAAGGTCATGTCTAGCCTAGCCCAAATTCAAGTTTTGGTCATTTGAATCCACATTGGACCCATGCACTAAAGTTAGCCTAACGACCCCAAAGCCACCAAATTAATAACTCTAAAGCCATTAGTTGGACCCTAGTGACAAGTATAAACTCCATAAAACCACCTAAGCTAAGCCATGGACCAAACGTCCCCTAAATTAAGGGACACAGTTTCCAAAATTGCTTAAGCTTAAGATTTTTTCCCAAAATAAAGCACAAACCAATTTAATTGCTGTGACATATTCCTCTGAGGTTCCTAAGCCCTCTGGCCACCTCCCCTGGCATGGCCAGCCGGCCTAGTGGCCGAAAAACACCAAAATTGTGAGCTACCCCCATGGAATCAAAACCATTTCAAACCTAGAGGCCACCTCATCCAAATCAAATGTTAGAGCCTCTCTGCCCTCCACCTAAGCATCTCTTTTCACCCCCTAACTGGCCATGACAGCCACCCATTTTTATAAAAAGCTCACCTCCACAGCCATGGAGGTAGTGCTGAAAAATTCCTCAGATAGACCCCTCCAAATTGCTCCCAGAGACTCTTTGAGACCTCCTTTGCTCAAGCCAACCACTTTCCCCCACTGATTCCCATTGTGGGAGCTCAATTTTGAGCTCAAACTTCTGCCCAAAGCTAGGACAGAGCTCACCACACCTCCACAGTCCATC